>NW_026087631.1:15196655-15454155 GCF_022539395.1 Myiozetetes cayanensis | reverse complement strand
GTTTTCTTTATTCTAATCTTTTTATCCTTTTATCATTATAGAGGAAGTCAGATCTGTCAGCTTTAAAAAATTCCTGGACATCATGCACATAAACATGGTGGACTAAAGCATTTAAGCGAAAATTAGGCAATACAATCCATAAATCCACATTATTGGGCACACATAACTGCAGTAAGCCAAAAATGAATGAACAAACAGGTACACTACTGTCACCATCTCTGCATTCCCACTTATCTACCAGGATTTCTCCTGTGTGTACTGTGATACAGCCATCTGACTGAGTGAGAACTCCAGTGTCAATCCATACATTTAATATTAGCAAAGCTTAGTCTCTTAGTTTTAGATAAAAAGTAAATACAAAATTATCTCTTTTCCCCTGCCCTCCCCCCCCCATCACCCCAGTGGGTAGTAATGCACTTTTTGGGGGTTTGGTCTCTTGTTTTAGAGCCCAGTGGTGTACAGCAGCAACGGTTTAGGTGGCTAATGAAAGGTAACTTTTCTTGAAAAAGAAACTACAAACCAAGCGATATTCAGATAGTTAATTTCCAGGTCCAGTTTGTTTTTTGCCATGAGGTTAAAACGGGATTCAAAGTCATACTGGTTTAAAATGGATTTATAGTTTTATGACAAAGCAGTCACATAAAGTATTGTAAATGTAAGTTTTATTCCATTCAAATGAAAGTGTTTTACTTGTGATCAAGTATAAATATCTAGGGATAAGCAAATGTGACACATATCTGAAAAAAAGAATGCTGTATTCAGATTTTTAAATCTAGAAAGTAGGTGTTTAAATGGTAATTTACTGGGAGTATGTGAATCTGTTTTTTTGGCCATAAGTAAGTTTCTTCTTTGGTGGAAGAGTTGGAAGTTACTTTAACTTTTAGTGTCATATGTGTGATAATGAGTTGAGTACATAATTGGGAAGAGGTACTTCTTTTTAAAAAGGATATTTGAGAATGGGGCAGAAGGTGTGTCAAGGCAATAGAAAGGATTGAGTGGGAATCAATTATTGAGCAGGAGACCTTAGAACAATGACTTTTATTTCACAGCAAGATGACTGGGATGTGTCTTAAAAGTTTTGAGTGTTTCCTTCCTGTGGAGGGAAAGTGGTTGAAGCCAGACGAATTCAAAATGGAAATAAAAGATATGCTCTTAATTGATAATACATATTGGAATATCCCGTCAACAAAATAGGGATTCTTGATTTTCTAAAAATCAGGATTTCTTTGTTTTTCTAACTTAACCAATATATCTTAAAGGTTTATATAGAAGAGGTTATTTGTCTCTCTATAGTGGAGAAAAACCCTCAGATTCTATTTACTAGTATTGTTTTACTTTCTGGCCTACCTTCTTGAGATCTAGAGGCATGAAGAGATAATACAAGTAGCAGAACAATACTAGCTTATTGTTCTTAAGCAAAAGCAGTAAAAAAAAGAACCAAACCCCCTAACTTCTAGTACTTTGAACTATTAATATGAAATTGTTCTGTCAACATGGGTAGTTTTAGAGAGAATGCTCTATATGTGCCCTGCAGAAGTTATAACATGTTAAACATAATTTTGGAGTGGTCTGGAGTTTTCACCTTGTCAGAAGATCAAGTCTTTTAGGTATCTGTCTGGCAATTAGGGATGATTTTTATTAATTGAAGAACACTATCTTGTACCATGTTCTGATACAGTATGAGGTACACGATATGGTCTATGCTCCTTCATTAGTAGCAATAAGCTACTCCTGTGAAGTCTTTCTGAAATTAATACAATTATGCATATTAAGTATATTAGTATAGAGACAGGTATGGTTATACATATTTAAAATAAATTGAAGGTCTGGTCTTCAAAACATTTGAACAGTGAAACTGGATTTTTAGGGGTTCTCCTTTCATTATTCTCACTTGTAGGAAAGAGATTAGTGAAAATGCTCTTAAAAACATGTAATTAATTTGATTTTAGTTTTGTTCAAATGGTAATTTATTTCTTTTAAATTTATTTTTTTTCCCAAAACTGTAGTGGAAACATTATAAATCTGTGTCCTCAGTGTAACTGGCACTGTAGTAAGGCATGAAAAACCAAAGACTGTATGTACCTCAAAAAACACCCAGAGTTAGGGATGTTTTACATTTTTAAACTTGCGCTACAGAGAATGAAGCTGAAATCCAGTGTTTCATTAAGGTATTCGGAAAATAGGTTTAGTAATTCTGTATACTGCAGTAATTGTAACAATGGATACTGTAGAAAAAGCTCACATGAAAGGAAGAATGCATTTTCAGAGCATTGAATATTTCAAATAAGTGAGACACAAAGGTTACGTACTGAAGAGCAAAAGAAAAATCTCAAATACCTAGGTTCCTTTAAACAGAATTTATTTTGCTGAATGAGTGACATGTCCTATGAATATGAAAAAGTGCAAGATGAATAGAAGCAATGATACCAAGTTATTTTTAATTAAATAGTCACACAATGCATATGTACAAAAAGGTGTAAGTAAAATTGGATCATAAGGCTTTAACTGTTGATATTTTCAAACTTCTGGATTGCCAGCCTCTGATTAATGAGCCCCCTGGTTCATTAATCTCTTTTGTTTTTTTTAATTATTTCTGTAGACAATAAGATGGGTTTATTCCTAAATGTAGGTTTATCATAGCCTTAATTTAAAAGGTTTAATTTAAATGTGTGGTAGGTTTTGGTTTTTGGTTTGGGTTTTTTTTGGTAAAAGAACTTATTTAAGCCTCTCTTCATAGCTGGTCAAAATCTGTTTCGTTTACTGTTACAAAACCTAATAGATTCTAATTTTTATTTTTTATAAAATCTTTGTATCTTTCATAAGTCAAATATGTAACAGTCACAAAATACTTAATGAAAATGATACTATCTTCATTAATCCTGTGTATCTTCTACCTGTAGTTTTTATGAGGTTTTATTTTTGCTTTTACGTGAAAAATGTATTTTTAACTTCACAATGACTTGAAATTGGGTAGGAATTTTATTGGTATGTTCATTAATCTTATTTAACACCTTGTAATTACTTTGTATTTTCATTTTACAGATGGAATACCTCAGGTTTATTATTTTGGCCCATGTGGCAAATATAATGCTATGGTGCTAGAACTACTTGGACCTAGTCTGGAAGATTTGTTTGACTTGTGTGGTAGGACATTTTCTCTTAAAACCGTTCTTATGATAGCCATACAGTTGGTAAGTAGAATAGATGTTACTTTGAGTGTTCACTAGAATAACTAAATCAGTCTGCAATGGATTAAATGCTTATTTCACTTAAGAGTTTTGCAGTTCCCGTGTTTTAAATTGGTGTCAGTGGTCTTTAAAGAGCATGTGATACAGTTTTAGTAGGAAAACTGTCTTATGTTACTTCAATTTACTTTGTTCTAGTTTTTGAAGAGTCATTGCATGAATATAATTACATTACATCTTCTGAGTTCTCACAGTCACAACCTGAAATAAAAAATTTTATTATGACATACTCTTTTAAAAAAACCACTTTATTAAATATAAATAATTTTAGCACACAAAAGCAGTTGGACTGGGGGACTCCTAAATAGCATAAACATTTTTCCTGGGCATTCTTGTAAGCAAGAATGCAAACAAACAAATGAAAGATTCCTCAAACCTTTACGGAAATTATAGCACAAAATTATTCAATGAAGAATTATTGTCTTTTTTGAAAATTTCCTTATTTGGTTCTGACCTAAGGGTGGGTGGAAGTGTAAAGAAAGACAATTAAATCTGTGCATGTTTAACTTGATGATACAACAAGTTTTAAATAAGTCTTTATGAAATATTAATGATATCGAACTTCCACTTCTCTGAATACTACCCATGAAGGGCAAAAATAACTGTTTAAAACACAGCTGTAATTGTATAACAGACCTCCAACTACAGACGTATAGACATATTGAGCTTATTTACAACCAAACTTACCAAAGTCTTTTTTTTAAATTCTCAAGTTATCACAGATCCAAAGATCAGTTTTATTTAACACTTCATGTTCCTTTCTGAATACAGAAATTTTGATAGAAAGTGATTTAGCTGGAATGTAATTATATGCATAGTGATAAACTTTGAGTGCTTCTCTTGTTTATACCTCTAATGTGTAATAGATCTGCATGAAACCTTGCTGCTCACTGCTTGATAAACGATTTCTGGTTTTACTTCTAATGTGCACAAAGCATAGTTGAACCACCTGTTTTTAAAGAAGAAAATGTCTATTGAATACATGATTCATGACTAATGTCCAGTGTGAAGGTTTCCAATACCAACTGGTGTATCTGCTTAGGGAAAATGTACAATTTTCATTGATCTTAGCTGGGAGATGTTTTGTGAAGAACGATATCCCTTTGGTTTTAAGAAGGGGAGGATTCTTTTAAATATAAACTCAACGTAAGATATGTAGCTTCTAATGCATTTTAATGTGATAACCTAAAGCTTAAACTAAATTTTATGATTTTGTGGTTTTTTTCCTTTTTCTTTTATTAAAGATTTCTCGTATGGAGTATGTCCATTCAAAGAACTTGATATACAGAGATGTAAAACCTGAGAACTTCTTAATAGGACGACCTGGAAACAAAACCCAGCAAATTATTCACATTATAGATTTTGGTTTAGCAAAGGAGTATGTAGATCCAGAAACAAAGAAGCACATACCATATCGAGAACACAAGAGCCTTACAGGAACAGCTAGATATATGAGTATAAATACACACTTAGGAAAAGGTATGTGTGCTTTTTAAATGCAGAAACAAGAATTGATCAACAACTGTGACTTACCATAAACCATCTTGTTTTGTAGTTGTAATTTTTCTCAGTCTGTAGTCATTAAGAATGACAAGTTTTGTGTACTGTGCAAATATAGTTTGTCCTTATGCAAATACTGTTTATGGGAATGATATTTTCTGAATCTCTAATCATCATGGTCATGTTTTGGAAATTGTTATCTTTGTTAGATATATATATAAAAGAAAGATGAGGTGTATCTTTTTAGAAGTATACTGTGACAGAGTGAATGAAGTGTCCAGGAAACAGATATACTTATTAAAGATAGTAAAGTTAATAGGTTGCAACAACATAGGTTTTCAATGCTATCTTGGTAGTTTTCTGTTCTCTTTGAAATGCATCATAAAATAATAAAGTATCTTATAAATGATACTGATTTCTTGATTATTTTTTTTAGTGCTTACACTGTTAATAAGGAGTTAAAGGTTATGCTAACAAGCTAATGAAAGGACAAATATGTATAAAGATGAAAGTTGTTATTATTGAATGAATAAATTTACCTGGAAAAAGGTATGAGCACTCAGATCTTTGTTTATTCCAGTTATATAGAGGTTTTCTAGTGAAAACAGGTTTGACCCCTTTGAATTTGTGTAAACTGGTTGCTTATCACTGCATGGTAATGGCTACTTAGGTTACTCTTTGAATTGGTTATAAAAATGTTGCACAATACATACAGTTCAACTCTAAGTGCAGCTCTTAATAAGGCAAATGAGAAACCATTCACACTTTTCAGAGAGCAATAAGGTGCTTTATCAACAAAGCATAACCATAGAATCATTTAGTTGGAAAATACCCTTAAGATCATTTAGTCCACTATTAACCCAGGACTGCAAAGTCCATCACTAAACCACATCCCTAAGCATCCCATCTACAGATCTTTTAAAATATCTCTCAGGATGGTGACTCAATCACTTCCCTGTGTCCGAGTGCTTGAGAACTCTATTGGTGAAAAAAATTTTCCCAATCTAAACTTTCTTGTGGCTCAAGGTGAGGCTGTTTCCTCTTGTCCTGTCACCTGTTACTTGGGAGAAGAGGCTATCTCCCACTTAGCTACAACCTTCTTTCAGATAGTTGTAGAGGTCTCACTGAGCCTTTTTTTTTCTCCAGGGGTAAGCAATCTCATCTCCCTCAGTCACTCCTCAAAAAACTTACGCTCCAGACCCTTTACCAGCTTCATTGCTCTGTTTTGAACATGCTCCAGTACCTCAGATGCAGAGTTTGAGCTTTCTAGACTTAGCTTTTGGAACTCAATCTCCTCAGATAAAGGAACATTCACTATATTTTTCAGGCATGAAAGCTGATGTCAGCTTAAGGTGACTTACATTTTTGACACTAGGCTCTTGTCTCCATTAGACAGGATAGACTTTTGAATAATATAAAATTTTCAACAGTGTTGCAACCACTTTTAAAATCAAATAAACTTTTTATTCCTTCTTAAATAAGAAGATCCCCCTATCTCATTTAAGAAAATAAACACTAACATGAAACTAGTAATTACTTGAAAAACACAACTGAATTATGTTTATTATGTCTGATATTAACACAGGAATATAGTAAATGACGCTTTCTCCTTCAAGGGTGACTTTTCCGCTCCTTAAGTAGAATTGATCTCTGGTTAGATGTGTTTATTGTTGTTTAATCGTAGAATGGTCTGAGTTGGAAAGGACCTCAAGGATAATCTAGTTGCAACTCCCCTTCTGTGGGCAGAAACACCTTGCACTAGACCAGGTTTCTCAAAGCCCCATCCAACCTGGCCTTGATCACTTCCAGGGATCGAGCATCCACAGCTTCTCTGGGCAAATTGTTCCAGTGTCTTGATGCCCACATAGTAAAGAATTTATTCCTGAGATCTAAAGTTGCACTTTTTCAGTATGAAGCCACTACCCCTTGTCCTTGTAAAAAGTCCCTCTCCACCTTTCATGGCGACCCCTGTTGGGTACTGGAAGGTGCTGTGAAGTGCTTGCTGGAGCCTTCTCTTCTCCAGGCTGAACAGCCCCAACTCTCAGCCCATCTTCATGGGAGAGACACTCCCTGATCATCTTCATGACCCCTCTCTGGATTTACTCCATGTCTTATGGTGGGGACCCCAGAGCTGGATGAAGTACTCCAGGTGGGCTCTCACCAGAGCAGAGTAGAGGGTCAGAATTCCCTCTCTCACCCTGCTGACCACAGTTCTTTTGATGCAGCCTAGGATATGATTGACTTTCTGGGCTGCAAGCACACATTGCCAGCTCATGTCCAGCCTCTCATCTACCAGCACCACTGGAAGTCCTTCTCTGGGCTGCTCTCCATTCTCTGCCCAGCCTGTACTTGTGCTTGGAATTGCCTTGACCGAGGTGCAGGTCTTTCACTTTTCCTTGTTGAAGTTCTTGAAGTTTGCACAGGCCCACCTCTCAAGTGTGTCCAGATCCCTCGGAATGACATCCGTTCCCTTCAGCATGGTCACTGCACCACACAGCTTAGTCTCATTGGCAGACTTGCTGATGGTGGCCTCAACCCCACTGTCCATGTCACCAACAAAGGTGTTACTCAGCACCTGTCCCAATACCAACCCCTGAGGAGCGCTGCTCCTCACTGGTCTCCACTTGAATACTGAGTTGTTGCCCACAGCTTAGAGTGCAACCACCCAGCTGATTCCTTGTCCACTTGTTCCATCTGTCAAATCAGTGTATCTCCAGTTCAGAGACAAGGATGTCCTGTGTTAGTGTCAAAGGCTTTGCACAAGTCCAGGACTCGTAGATGCACCTCAACAGGTCCCTGGGACTTGTGCACCTTCAGGTTCCTGAGATGGGCTCCAGCCTCTTCTACAGTGGGCACCTTAATTAAAGGTATAAATGAAAATATTTTCTTTTTTCTTTTTTTAAGTCCTCATTGTTCTTAAGACAATATTATGGTATACAATGTGTGCTTGGCAGGAAACTTCATTTTTCTGAATGAGAGTCATCAATTTTGTGATTCGTTATTTTTTTCAGAAAGGAATGCTATTCTGTCCCTCATTATTGTATGACATCCTATCATTTTTAGTAAGACTACAAACTCTGAGTTTCAAATTTAGTTTTGCTAAACTTTATGGATTGACAGTTCAAGTTAAGTAGGTTATCACTTCCCATTTCTGTATCTAACCATGTAATCTTCTTGGTAGCTAAATGCTCATAGCTAAGTAACTTGTTTTTTGATCCAAGTAACTTCCGTTATGGACGAATGCAATGTTTATAGTGGATGCTTAATAAAGACTGAATGTCTGTTGCATAAACTGCATAATTATGATTACGTTATTATGTACGCTAAAAAAAGATAATTTCTGGGAATAGCCTGCTGAATGAGGCTCTAGTTTTTATTTAAGTCAACCTATTTTAATTGAGATAATTGTAGTGTATGAACTAAATGACAGGTACCAGTTTCTTATTAATTTAACTTGCTTCAGGTGATCTCTTTGAGAGAGGAAACCATGTGCCCTAAAGCTTCATTGTGTTTTTCTCATCTTACGATCTTATTACCTTTTGGGCAACATATGCTCTCAATCTCATTAAACTGTGATAGACTAGGATGTGTATACATCAGTAGCCCTTCCTCTAGCTTCCCCTTCCTATGCTTGAAATATTTTGGTCTTCCAGTTAGTCCACCGCTAGTTTTTTTCCAGTTTTCAGAGGTCCTTGTCCTTCTTTGAATAATAGCAATATAATCTTTGGGTTTCCTGTTTCTCCAGCTCATCTTGAAGATTTCCATCCATGGGAAAGCATATTTGATTACTATTTCTTAATAACTCAAAATTGGTCAGTGAAAAACTTAAATGGATTCTAAACAATAATTGCCGTCCCCAGAATTAAAATGAACAAAAAATCCTTTCTCATAGCAGAGTTTTGAGGGCATTGTGAATTCAAATGGTGTATCCTAGAAGTAGTTCTCAAAGAAGTGTCCTAAAGAAGTGTCATCAGTAGTCCAAACCTCATTTAAAAAAAAGACCCCAAAAACAAACAAACAAACAAAACCAAAATCCTCTTAATTTGAAATAAGATAAAGATTCAAAGTCTTACCTTCCGTAGATAGGACTTTCTGTGAAGGACCCATTACCTCCATAAAATACTTTTTTTTTTTTTTTTAGAGGAGAGGAGGTTAATTTTTCATCAGCATAACTTGTAGAAATCAGTGTGAAAGAGAAGGATTAGCAAAAACCAAACAGAACTTTCCAGTACATTTTTGTGGACTGTGCCTCAGTGTTGCCCATAGGTGGGCCGTCTGTTGCATATTTGTAGCATTCTATGAAGTACTCATTTTCTGCATGCCCACCCTATCTCATAAAGAACATAGGACTTCTGCCAACAACTGGTGCCAACATTTTTTTTGCATACTGGAACCTGTCAGGCATAGAGCTCTACAGCATAAAAAGAACTCTGTAGCTTATTCCTGCTTTCTTCTTACCTTGTGTGATTGTATTAGGATAGCATGGGGTCAGTAAATCGGATGTTGTAGGATTTTGGCAGAGAAATTCAAATAGGTCCAAAGTGTCTGGAGGGCACTCGCTGAGAAAAGTGGCAGCAGTGGGCAGTGGGAGTGGAGGAGTGAGCATAAGAAGAGTGTTGGCAAGGAAATTGGAAACATAGAAATGAGTGAAGGGGAAATGATCATGAAAGAGCCTCATATGGCTGGCAGATGTGTGATGAAGTAATGGGCTAAATGTAGAATTATCATACTGTTTGCAAGTTTGTGTTTACTCAGTGTTCAAATGAGAAGGTAGGGATAGGAAACAGTATATTAAGTATATTGTTCTATCTGTATGAAGATTAATAATTGTTCTTCAAATGCAGTATATTTATGGCAATATTATGTGTTGATCAAGTTAGAGCCAGGTTGACTTTGTTAACTTTGCTGTATTCAAAAAAATCAAACAATCTTTTTTTTTCATTTAATTTCCTCTTTCATTTGTTGTCAAAGCGTAGCAGTTTTGTCTTGTGAAATACTGGTGAAAACAATTCTAAATTTTTTTTTTCTGCCTTGTGTCATGGAGGAAATCAAATTTAGAATTGAATACTTGCTGTTACCTCAATACATAATACAACGTGTAACATTTGTTTCAACAGCAGTACAGAATGAAGTGTGGTGGAAATGTAAAAGTCTCTTTTCTACAAGTAATTTAAAGACTCAGCATTCTCTATTATGTTTACTTTTCCTACAAATAATGGATTTAATTTAAAAACTATATGAAATGTGCTTTGAGAACTTTGAATGCACTATGTTGTACTTGTTACTTTCCATTTTCTTTAACCTTCTCTGAACTTTTTGAAGGACTGTTGTGCTTTAGTGCAGATGAAGAATTTTAGCCTTACCAGACCTTGTTTATTGTAAAAGCTTATATATCAGCTAGACTTGAGCAGGCTGTATGTACATGCCTCTTTATGCTGCCTTCTATTCAAATAATAGTGCTTCTGAGCCTTCTTCAGTCCACCTTTGACTTACTCAGAAATTCTATAATGGGTCCCAGAGGAAAATTCTCCATGGCTTGATAGAGAAAAAATGAATTCAAATAAAGTTTTCTTACATTGTTTCAAGTTCACAAGTAATGGATTAAAAGTATTGTAATTAAAATGAAATTTTAAGGTTCAAACTAAAATAATTTTAAATAAACAATATTTAAAAATAAAAACAGTTTTTCACAGCAAGATAATTTGCTTAAAGTACTGTTGAGATGAATATACCTCCAGTCTGCATCTGCTTTTTTTTGATTTTATCTGTGTTTGTAATGCAGTGCATAGTACACCAGATTCCCCCAATATACTTAATTGCTTAGTACTTAATTCAAGCACTCTACACCTACCAGTGATTTTTACATAATTTTGAAGCTAACATTTTAAATATAATGTAAAATTTCTAATAATATTTGCCTTTTGTTTCAGAGCAAAGTAGAAGAGATGATTTGGAAGCTTTGGGTCATATGTTTATGTATTTTCTCAGAGGAAGTCTTCCATGGCAAGGTTTAAAGGTAGTGGGATTTGATATCTTCCTCTGTCCTATTTTTAGATCATCAGCTTATATTGACTTTTTTTTTTTATCTTTTTGAGTGTTTGTCTGCTGTATAACTTCAGATGCTTGTTTTGTTCTTGTATCATAGGCTGATACATTAAAAGAACGTTACCAGAAAATTGGAGACACTAAACGAGCAACCCCTATAGAAGTACTGTGTGAAAATTTCCCAGGTAATGTATACTGTTTATAAAAATGTTATTGATTCATAAAACAAAACTGGGATAGGTAATTGCCTAATACCTGGCTTTAAAAATAAATCAAATAATGCTTCCAAATACATATATTATGTACTATCGTAATAGATCACAGAATTGGTCAGGTTGGAAGGGACCACAGTGGGGCACCTGGACCAACCTCCCTGCTCAAGCAGAGTCATCCTAGAGTGTGTAGCATGGGATTGTGTCCAGGTGGTTCTTGAATATCTCCAGTGAGGGAGACTCCGCAACCTCTCTGGGCAATCTGTGCCACCGTTTGGCCACCTCTCAGTAAAGAAGTTTTTCCTCATTTTTAGGAGGAACTTCCTCTCCATCAGTTTCTGCCTGTTGCTTCTTTTCCTATTGCTTGGCATCACTGAGAAAAGCCTGGCTCCATCCTCTTGGCACCCCACCCCCCCGCCAGCTTTAGATATTTACACACATTAATTAGGTCCCCTCTTAGTCCTCTCTTGTCAAGGCTGAACAGTCTCAGCTGCCTCAGCCTTTCCTCATAAGAGGGCCACTCCTGCCAGCTTTATGTCATCAGTGAACTTACTGAGGAGGCGTCTTCCCCTTCATCCAGGTCATAAGTTAAACAATACTGGGCCCAGAAAGAAGGATTATCCTTTTGAAGCAGCAGCAAGCTAATGCTGTTATTCTTAAAATTTAGATTCTTCTAAAGGAAACATTAAAAAAAGTATTATATGTATACTTACAAGTGACTAACTAAGTCTGCACTTGTATGTTCACACATAAAATTTTGCAAACCCTTTCAGCTCAAATCTTTTTAATATGTTTTTAATAATAATATGTTTTTAATAAGGTGTCATACCCCTATTAAAAACAAGCTGAATTGGAAACAGCTTGAACTAATATTTAAATTAACTTGCAAGTTTCAGATGTCACTTCTAGCTCTCCATAAGTACAAGGAAAATCAATGAGGTATTGGCAAACTGGAGAGAAGCAAATATGACATTTTTTAAAAGTTGGGCTAAAGTGCTTAGAACTGGTGATATACGTAATGTGGACATGATTTTGCCAAAATATAAATAAACACCTTCAAAGGTAATCACAATATCATTGATAGGAAAAATGGATTTGCTAAGAATAGCTCATGACAAACTGATTTTTTTTTTCCTATTATGGAAGGAAATCCTGTCCGCAGCAGGCTTTGTGGACAGGAGGCAGATACTTTGTCGTATACCCCTTTCTTTACTTTTCCTTAATCTTGTCTCTGTAAAATTAATTGAGGCGGGGGGAAGAAGCAGAGGCATTTCTTTCCCCACTTTTTTGGCATACTGTGCATTATAATTGGAAGGTTGAATGGAAGATCTCAATAGGTAATGCAAAGGGAAAATTAGTGGTGGGGTCACCTGGTAGAATTTGTTTAGAATATGGCAGTTTACCTCAAAGAGTATTATTACTATTAAGTAACTTTTCTTTCTGGTAATTCACAGATTCATGGTAATCAACTGTTCAGGTTTTAAGATGAGAAATACTTTAAAATGAAATAATTTTTTTTTTTTTAGTTCTGTTAAAGGAGATAATGAGAATTACATATATTTCTTATTTATATAGAGGAAATGGCTACATACCTACGTTATGTAAGAAGGTTAGATTTTTTTGAAAAGCCAGACTATGACTACTTAAGAAAGCTCTTCACAGACTTACTTGATCGGAAAGGCTATATGTTTGATTATGAATATGACTGGATTGGAAAACAGCTGGTGAGTACAGTTAAGCTGTTAGTAATATAATGGCCATTTTGTGTGATCAGTTTTGAGCTAGTGGTTCAGAACTGAGTTTGAGAAGATGTGCGTCTCAAGGCTGCCGTTACAGTTGTGAACAGCTGCTATTACAAATCCATTTTCAAATGCATGTTCTAACATTATCTTTTGGCTTAAGTGTTTCATATTCTCTCTCCTTCCAAACATACTCTCGATATCTAAGTACATCTCTGCTCAATCCAAAACGGGATTGCTTAAAGAATAACTTCAACCCTTTAGTCAGGTTTTGTCAGAATGTTTTAAATGCTAACTGAAGAAAGTATCAGCATAAAGTCTTTCGGAAAATTAGTTCATAATAATACTTAGAATTGCTACTTCATTAAATTATGTAATTTGTAGTTTGGTTTTTTCCTTTTTGGTATTAGTGTAAATATCTAGTGAAGCTTCTACTTTAATTTGATAATTTTATGTTATTGGAAACTGTCAGATTCAAAGACTATTTTCTATTACAAACCAGTAACTTTTGGTGAGACTTAGAAATTTATTTTTTTTACCAGTAGCTACATATTATTTATATTTGTAGCCTACTCCAGTGGGTTCAATACATTCAGACCCTGCAGTGTCTTCAAACAGAGACGCATATCAGCACAGAGACAGAATGCAACAATCCAAAAATCAGGTAAACTGCTCTTGTAAGATTATCAGCATTAGTGTGTCTTTTGTCTAATGCTTTGCGCTATGTTATTGATTTTTAGGACTCCAAAATGAAATTGACACCAGGTTTTCTTTGGTTTGACTTGGATTTAAGTAGATCCTTGTTAAAGTTTACAGATATAGAAATACATTAAAATGTCCCTAAAGTTTGCTTGATTAAAATTATGATATAATGTAGCTTACATTAGTAGTGCATTTTCTTTCTGATACTTCTTTAATCACTGTCACTTTCCATATGCCATGTCATTTATTTGGGTTCATTTTGGTAACGTGTCTGTACAACATTTTCAGGTTTTTTTTAAACCAGGCTGATGACCAAGGTGGTAAAAATGTTAGAAATTCAGAGATGTGTTCATTTACCTTAGCAAAGTTAGAGGGTTGTGTTGGTATACCTTCACCTCTCTCTGAAAATGTATATGTAGGCATGTGTATGTTGATAATGCAGAAGTGCAGTCTATGTAGGAATTAAGTGTATAGTACTTCTATGCTGTTAAAAAAGCCCCAATAATAATTAAAGCACAAATTTTTTATTTTTGTATTTTTTTTTCTTCTTTTGCATAAATTCCTAATGCATTCAAAAATGGTAGTCAACAGACCATAGGGCAGCCTGGGACTCACAGCAAACCAATCCACATCATTTGAGGGCTCACCTGGCAGCTGACAGACATGGTGGCTCGGTACAGGTATTTTCTGCTTCTTTGCATGACTTAAATTAGTTGTTTTGTGGTACATAATATTAGTGTCTTGTACTGTATGATGTGATTCATGTTCTCATATTAACACTGCTTTCCAGTAATGCCCGGAATGTTACTCCTTAGTTCACAGTTGTCAAACTGAAATTAAAACAGGTGTAGAAACTATGGAACTTTTTATATGTGTTGTTTTTCGTGCATGTTTCTTAGTGAAAGTCTAAAGCAACTGAACTGTCTTTTTGATGGAATATACATGTACAATAGTGCAAACAACTAGAGTTTAGACTTTTGATGTGTTAGTTGTATTAGCAGCTAAAAACCACTGTTGACTGAATTCAGTGTTATTCTAACCATGTTTTTTGTTCGTTAAGAAAACTTCCAGTGAAAATGTTAATTAGTGATGTTTGTTTAAACCTGACTATTTTTGTTCAAACAGTAGTTGACAAGAAGAATGTTTCCTGGAGCAGCACTTCACACATATCAGCAAAAAAATTAGTAGAAACCAACAGTTGTTCCTTTATTCTTAATTTTATCTTCAGAGCATTTTTTTCCTGTTTTGTTTTCACTTTTTAAATTTTTTTTTTTTTTAATTTTTGGTGTCTTGCTCTTCGAATATACTTAGGTATGAGACAGGTGGAATAATATATGGAAATCTAAATGTAATACAGGATTCAAAATGCCAGCCGCAAAGTCACCATGAGGTTTTGAGCTTTGAGTCCAAAATGAAAATAATTTAGCTTTTCTGGATGGAAAATAAATTGTCTGCTGCAGTTTTGATTCTAACAATCTAAGTTACATATATTTCTTCTGAAGATTTGTTTTGGAAAAAGTTTGTCAAGAGCCTGAAGAAAGAATGAAAAGTCCAGGGTACAAAAAACAGTGCTGCAGGCTTGCCAGTGTGATAATTCCATGTCTTCTTTAAATGCTTTCGAACTCAGTTAAAACTTAACATTCTCTAAATATTGTTGCTTTAGAAACAACTGTCATGTGTCACAGAAGAAAATCTAGTAATGATAATTATCACTGTGTATCAAGAAAAGTTTCAAAAGTTTTGTGCTTCTCATTAACAAATGTTTAAAAATTTTATACTATATTTAACTTTTTGCAGTAGTTCTTTCAATAACATCAGTTTTAAAGGAAATAATTTATCTTTTGAGAACAGTATAGTCATGTGGAATCAAAATTGAATTTGAAGTTGTCTTCCGAAATTGTTACTTTTTTATTTTTTTTTTTAATGTTAGAAAACATACTTAACTTCTTAAGTTACAGTCAGTAGAACTTTCAAATCGCGTATCATATCACTGGTTTGGCGGTTATAGCACTTAAGAAACCTTTTATTCTTTGTCAGGTAAAGTGCAACAATTGCAAGAGATTTTATTCCATTGTAAAATATGCTAAATACCCTTTGGAGATGGGGAGAACATTTCCTAGGAAATAACAGTAGTATTCATTACTGTTAATATAGTGTTCTATTTTTTTTCTCAAAGGATTTTTAGACACCTACTTTCATGTTTCCAATCCTGTTGAAGAGTGTGTAGATGCTTGAGTTGGATCCATTTTTTAAAATCTGCTGTCCAAGGAGACAGATGTGAATAATTAAACAGGTGCTCCTGGGAAAGAAGTGTGAAGGATAATACCATGTGAAAGCTCTACAGGTGCTAGAGTTGGGCAGCATGTTTGATACTAGTGAAAAAAATCATACAGTTTTTTATTTGCTTTGCGTAGGAAAAGAGAAGAAATTAAGAGTTCTTGCAAATGCCTTTGTATACTGTCATCTGTTCTTTGCAATACTCAGGATTGCTAAGTTGTATTGTGTTTGTTTCCCATCCAGAAAAGGACGTCTTTTACCTGTCTTTTTTTTCTTGATGTACCCTACTCTAACTTGAGTAAACTAAAGACAAGTCTTCAGTTTTTGATTAACCACTGTTGTGAAACCTTGAGTGTGAGTCTGAGGATCTCTTTAGAAAAGTTCATTTTAAATCTAGATCATGGACCAGAAATTCTGAATTATTAGGAGTGCAGGCAAAGTTGACTACAATATTAATTGGATAGCATTATTTTATATGGATTAGTGCAGGCTGTAGTTGTGGTTAGTTATGTAGTTACACACAGGAAGTTCCACGTGAACAAGAGGGAGACTTTCTTTATTATTAGGGTGGCCAGGCACTGGGACAGGCTGCCTAGACAGGTTGTAAAGTCTCCTTTCCTGGAGACATTGAAAAGAAGTCTGGATGCAGTGAGGAGTAACATGCTCCAGAACACCCTCCTTGAGGGCTGGACCAGATGACATCAGCAGTGGTCCCTTCTAACCGTAATCATTCTGTGCTTCCTTTGGACCCAAAACTCACTTGGTGGAAAAGCTGAGCAAATTTTTTTTACCTTTACATTGTCAGCAATGCTCCTTTCTTATTTAGCAAGTACTTCTGATGAATTTTCCACCGTGCTTATCACTATTACAGCTGGATATTTCACAAGAAGTAATGAAATTTATCTTCACAGTAAGATATCTGGTGAAGTGGTTGGGATCATACTATATCCCCTTCCAAGTAAATTTGGACAGCGACACTAAATGTTAATATACTTGTTAAAAAACAAAAACAACAACCAAACAAAAACCAAACAACCAAATGAAAACTAAAACCCCACAAAACTACTAACCCAGGATGTTTGATTCAAAATGGCTGATCCACCAGCTTATGATTTGCTAAAGTACAATTCCTATCTATTTTTGTCACTGAATGTGAAGTGCTTCTGTCATGTGCAATGATATGAAACTAAGCTTAAACCACCCTGTTGAAACTCCACTGACTTACCTATCATAATAGAAATAAAGTCCAGTCTCCCAGAATTCCTTCAGTTATATTGACTAAAATTTAAGTAATTAGATCCTGCAATCTCAGACATATTTTCTTTTGTTTTTTTTTTACAGGGCAGCAGTTTTTCTTGGCAGTGGTTCCTATTTTAGTGAAACATGAAAAAAAGAAAACTCAGCCTAATGTAGGCATATGGCATGGAAAATGCTTTAAGTGTAGCAAACTTCTGAGGCTCTACTTCCTTAGAAAAGGAACCACAAAACAAACCTCAATAGCTAGGCTCTTAGTTCTGGCTATAAATACAACTGCTTCATTAAAAGGAGAGCTTGGAAGGGTGAGGGCAATAATGTTATGATGGTGACTTTCTTTCCTACTCCTTTCATCTACATTAACCTCTGTCTGGCAACAGCTAGTAATAATCTTGAACTGTGGACTAGTATTGGTCTCTGTAGCTGATTAATTTTTTGGCAGTGTTCTAAAAATCAGATATCATCTATACTCAGGTCTAGCAAATGTCCAAGTTTTCCCTTCTTCTGGTGAGTGCTCTTTGAGATACAAATGAATCAGGCCATACAAAGATGGAAACTAAGAAGCATGAACACACTCAAGAAGCAGAGATAGGGTTAGACTGATTGGTATCAGGAAACCGGTTAGTGCCTTCCCTTAAGACTCTGAAGAGACACGAGGGAGATGACCAAACCTGATCCACCAAGTTGCTTTGCTTGGTCCACTCACTGAGTCTGTCATGTAGATGTCAGTTCTACTAATAGATACGAAAGGAAAATGACAAGACCATGGGGATGCCGGAATAAAACCCAGCAAAGATACTATTATCAGAATAAAAAGAATTACGGAATTAACAAATCTACTGTTCTTTTAAGATATATTGTAACTTTAGGAGTTAACAAATATATGTCTAGCACTAGCATAATTTCAGGTCTTTCTGGTGATTTTAGGTAGTAAGCTCAACAAATGGAGAACTCAACACGGATGACCCAACTGCAGGCCGTTCAAATGCACCCATCACAGCTCCTGCAGAAGTAGAAGTAATGGATGAAACAAAGTATGTCCTTGTTTTTGTATTCTTTGCATCTTGTGTTCTCAACTGATTCAGTATTTTTCTCATATAGTTATCAAAAAAATATTGTCTAAACTAATAGCCACTGGTGAGGGGCAAAACTCTAGTGCTCTACCTAGTTTTGTCTTTAAATTTTTTAATAAAAGACTTTCTATAGCTTGTACTTCTAGGCTAAGCCTTCAATAACACATCTCACTATGCTAGGGAAGTGCATGCATTTTTGATATTACAACTAATTTTGAAATATTTTGGACAGTCTTCTGACTAACAAGAGCTATTTGTGAAAGATGTGAAATTCTTTCTCTCTGTGGTATTCTGATTCTCTTTTTTTCATTACTCTCTTTCTGTATAGCTGCCAGAAAGTGTTGAACATGTGGTGAGTTATACAGCATAAGCAGGCAGAAATAGCCTCAGAAGCTTTGTTATTGGGTTTAAAACTAATTTCAGAGAAATTTAAAATAAAATGTCCATTTGAAAATCACAAAACATGTTTTAATTCTGTGAAACAATTAACTGCTTTTAAAAACAGCTGCCTTCAGGAGCTATTCTGCCAGCTTCAAATCCTGCTTGCTTTTAAGTTGTGTAGTCTGTGGTGTACTTTATTTCAACCTTTTTAATGGGCACTAGAATATTTTTTCCTACTTGCTATTTTGTTTTAAAGGGGAAAACATTCTTTTCAGATGCTGTGGCATTCAGCTAGTATTTTAACATCTAGAAAATACCTAATAAGTAATAAATGCTAACCAATGTATGAACTTTGCCAGTTATCTCTGTAAATGAAATATTTATTAGAGTATTGGTCTTTAACAACCTGCTAACTAATCACTAAAACATAACTTCAGGGTTCCCTAAAATTACAGTGTAATGAAAGGGAGAAATAGTAATGTCAGTTAATGTTTATGCATTTGAGTAGTAAACTCAGACTTGCAAAATAGTACAGAAAATATTCTTGATAGCTAAAGGCAATGTAACTTTCAACAGGTTTTATTTTATAATTGTGCCTGGAATAGGATTTTACAAGGATATAGCTCCAGTTTATTGTGAAATAGTGGCACTCAAATATGAAGGATACATTAGTAGCAAAGCAATCCAGTAGGCATTCCTTAATAGCAGTTAGTGTTGTAGGGCCTGTTTTCCTAAGTTTCAGAAAGGGGGAAATTTCTCAAAAGCCAGATTTTGAGGTTCTGGTATGTAATGTTTATGTGCATGTGTTGTTAATATTGTAGTGAGTGGAGTCTGTTGTGCCACATTTCTGCACTAGCTTACTGTAAGCACTGAAAATAACTAAGTTCTTAATATGCCATCTTTGTAGAGTACTGTAGTATTATTTTACTGACAAGAATACAGTTTTCTTGCATATATTTAAAACAAAAAAAGTTCCCAAAGAGCAAAGATGTTGATAGGCTGTTCATGGATCAATTCCCTGTCCCCTCCTTTTGAATAAGCACAGTGACAACCTTCTTTATGCTCAGTTCATGTACCCACAGGAAATGATTAAATTTCTTGTGTTTTGAATAGTGCTTAGCACAGTTAAATCCATGTTTAGTTATCTACTTTATGTAGTTATCTGCAGAAAGTTAAAAAAATTCGTAGAAGCTGGGATGCTCAGGCGCTGTAGAAGTATAGACGTTTGTTTTCTCTAATGTGAATACATGATGGACAAATATGCTGTGCTTGACTGCTTTTGTCTAGTCTTTACTGGTCTTGTTACAGATGAGATAACTAGTCTCAATATCCTACTCTTTAGATAAATCTTTTTTTTTCAAATATGAAACAGTCAAATTAGTTTTCCAGCATTATCTATTTAAACTACAGTTTCCTCAGTCCCTGGGGTTTTTTGGGGGATAGAGATTGTTTTATACTTTGACAGTAATAAAATACATGTGCACCTCTCACCCACACGTGCTCACAAGCATTGCTAACAAGCATCAATGCATAAGTATACATATTTTTTCAGAAACACTGCTTTAGAAGGTTTAGGTAATTTTACACTTTAAAATAATAGTTACAATCCTAGTATCAAAAAGTATTGTGAGACATTTAAATGTGTTTATAGATTTTTGCACTGCTGAAGAGAAGGAAATGTAAGGAAATGCAATAATCACTATCTTTTGTGTCTATGATACGGACATTTTTGGTTTTAAGGAGACATTGTTTTCCCAAAAGACTCACTTTGTGCCTCTTTCATAATCTTTTCTCCATCTGAAAGTATGAACAAAGCTAACCTCTCTTTCTGATATCTTCTATTTATAGCACAAATAAAATTTAATTGAATATTAGATCTTCTGTCACCCTTTCAGTGGAATACTTTTCAGTACTCAGTATATTCAGGATTTTTTTTTTCAGTGATTATTTTTATTGTTTTGGGACATTTATTCAACACTTTCATTGTTTGATAAATATTTTTGTACTTACAGTATATATTCTAAATCTTATGCCATGTAATTTTCATGGTGTGGCTGTGCAGCAAGCATGACTTAGGAGTAGATGTCAGGTTTTTGGCATATTTGTGGTTTTGGTTTTTTTTTTTTTTTTTTGGGTGTTGGTGGTATTTTATTGTTGTTGGTGGTGTGGTTTTTTGTTTGAGTTTTTAAAAAAGTAGCTTTCAGCCCTATTTCAGTTGTTACTTCTAGAGTTGTAAACCAAGGAGAAAACTAAACTGATCGCTGTTCTACCTTGACTTTTGCTGACCAATTAACCTCTCTTTCCTTTATTCTTTGCTAATCATCAGAACAGTTGTTTCTATGAGGCATGTATGATTTGGATAAACAAAAGGGTCTTCCATGGAAGGACAGAGAAGGGCAAACAGGAAACTATCTGTCCATTTCGCATCTCGCATCCTTTTTGCCATTGTAAACACTTGTTACTAATCCTGCAGTAAAGTGTTGTCACATGGTAGATGGGAAATATAAAAACACAGCTATCCAAACACAAATGAGAAATTAGGTTACTTCAGCATGTTGGGCAAAGGGATCACTCAAGTGGTAGAAGGAAGGATATTTAACAGGAAGAAAGTTTTTTAAAAGGATATTTTAAGAAGGATAAGAAATGTTCATAAAATGCTGAGATTGCTACCTTAGGTAATATCTCAAAGGTCACTTTAGATTGTACAGGAAAAGTTTAGTGTTTTTTGAGTTTTACAGATTGCTGTTATATTGCCTGTACTAGAAATGTTTTATAAACTACAGGTAAAGAGGCTAGCGATCATTAAATGATTTATGTAAAAGAAAAATCCTTTCCTAGAATTAGAGATTTTTAAAACTTTTTAAAACTTATTTATTCTTATATGTTTTGCGTGCATATTGAATAATATATTTGTAGCCTAATATTTTTTAATAAGGCTCTATTCTGTAGCTTTAAATATGGCTCCAAGCATATTGTATTATATATTAATGTATTATATATAAGTGATAATAACACCCTCTAGTGACAGTATCCTTAGTAACATGTCTGCCTTTCTGTTATGAATTATACTAGTTGAGAGATTAAGCACTATGGGTCTCTAATTTTAGGGTTGTGTTTCTTTAATAAAATTTATTACCAGGCAATGCAGTCTAACCTTTCTTATTCCCATATAAGTGTGCATATATGCCTTGGAATGTCTAGCACTTCTAGACTTAAAAACATGCATTTCAGTGTACTTCAGTTCACATTTCCAAGACAGTCCTGTGTTTTACAGTTCTCCATGTAATTTACATTCCTTTAACCTTTTTAGGTATGTATTAGTAAGGATTTTATTTTCCTTCACCAAATAAGAGTCTTCAGCATTTAGTGATTTTTCCTGAACTGGAATACACTTGACTAGTTCTTATAATTAAAAAAAACCCCAATGGTTAATAGAAATGGTGCTCTTTGTAGTAGTATCATTCAAACTCCAGAAAACCAGGATTAAAAAGCAGTGGTTTATGCTGGTTAAAAATAGAACTCTTGAATTCTCATTGCGTATTGCCCTTCTTCTCTGGTTGAAAGAGAAGTAGCAAACTAAGTAGGCTATGCAGAAGGAATAAAGGACAGTATGAGATTTGCAGCAAGGATTGGTTAAAATTTTCTGATAAGGAATGAAAAAGACCTCAAGTGTCCTTGAACTACATAGAGGATACAAGCAGTCTGAAACATTTAAGAAGTGTGATCTGCTTGAGAGGTGCTGCATATTAGTTGAAGAGTGAAGAGTTAAAATTCTAGATTGTCTTTCTAAAATATAAATTGTCTGCCACGCTTTCATCTTCCTGCAGTTACTTATGTAACCTGGGTTCTGATATGATAAAATTATGAATCAAGACAAAATTTTTCTGTAGGCATTCCTTGAGGCCTCATAATCTCAAACAGGTATAAAAGTGATTTACCATCACATTTACAGAATCATAGGATAATTCATGTTAAAAGGGAGGGGGCACTGTAAAATGCCTTTTTTTTTTTTTTTTGGTGGTATATACATATATAAAATTCTTGTGAAAAGGTTGGGGTCAAACATTAAACTAAATTGGTGTCCATAGACCTACAAGTACATTCAAAGCTTAAGTGATAGTGGGTGTTAGCAGGTATAGACAGATGCTGAAAAACGGCTTGGTAGTCAGGGGGGAATTACAGTTACAGTCAGTGGCTACTGGCTTTCACAACCAATTCTGTCTCTTCTTTTACAAGTACTTTAAAGTTAGTAATACATTGTGATAGTTCTGCTAGCTGTAAAAATACTTATCTATGTAGTTTCCCCTACTGAATTTTAATTTTGGGCTTCCTCTTCATCAATAACCAATGTTTTTTTCTACTGAAAGTTATGTAACTCTCAGAGCAGTTCTGGTCTGCCTCTGCCCACTGCTACTTTTTCAGTGACTGAGCGACAGGGTGCCTTGGATATTTTGAGAAGGTAACTTCTGTCTCCCCCTACTTTGGATGTTGTTCTCACCCCCTGTAGAACCTTATTTTTAGACCCTCGTTCTCCTTGATTTTCAAATGCTTTCCCCATTTCCCATATTCCAAACTAAATTGTCTGGATTTCTTTTGAATTTTAGTGATATGAAATGCTTGGTGAATTTAAGGATTTACTGATAGGCTATTGATGGAGTACATTTATATTTTGTTGTACTTCAGAGTTTAAGACCCTTTGGTGTATAGCACTGCAAGTAAGAATTCAATAACCAAACCGCAGAACTCCATGGGGCAAGCTTTGTTAAGGTGGACAACTTGCATGTTCACTTTTGAATGCACAATGTGAATGCTTTAGTAAGTGGAAGCTTTACTTGTAAAGCTGGTATTCAGGAACTGGGAGTTGCTTAAAATAAGGCTAACAGTACTTTAAGATGAATTAATTTTCTTTGTTTTATTTGTTGCTTTCCTCTTCAGTTTATTTTCAGAAGTACTTTCTGGACTTCTGCAGTCCTCCTCTGTATTATCTGTCCTTAGCTCCCTCCAATTCTTTTTCATTTTGTAGTGTTCTTTTGGTACTTTCAGGTGGTCTCTATTTGCTAAGTGAAATTCACATTGTATTTCTCAGTATTTATCAGTTTTAGTTTCTTTCACATAGTACGCAATAAAGCAGAATAAAGAATGTCAGTATACTTAAGCTGTGATTTTTCACTGTAGTAGTATTATTATAGCACTGGATCAGAACTTTAATTTTATATTGTTCATGAATATTTTGTTCTAAGATATTTTGGGGAATAGCCTTGGGGAAGGTTTTTCCAAGTTCTGGTTGACAAAGGAAGCTCAAGTTGTTTTCTTGTATTAGCAACAGTAGTGTCTTAAGTGCATAGTTTAGGTGACACAATCTTAAGTGTAAGCTTCCACTTGGCATATTACCAGTTAAAGAGTACTCAGGTGATGGAGTGTCCTTTACTCTTACAAACACATTTTTAAGTCAGCCTATAACACCTATGCTTTTGATACTCTCATCAATACTCTGAACTTATTAGCTATTTCTATCGTAACTTTTTTTATTTGATAGTTTTTTCCAAAAAAAGATGGAATGTGTTAAAAATATCTCTACTTCAGTTTCTTTCACTAATAAATCAATCATCTGCAACAGAGCTAAATGTGTTCTTTTTGGTGCTGGCTATGCCTGAACTACATACTTAAGTGAAACATACAGTAATCAGTTCAGTTTTGCGGTTTCTTTTTATGTCACATGTAATTTGTGTCACACTTGCAGGTGCTGCTGTTTATTCAAGCGGAGGAAAAGGAAAACTATTCAGCGCAACAAATGACTAGAACCAAACAGAACATGGGAAAATGCTTAGTTGTTCAACTCTTGTCTTGTGATCTTAAAAAAAAAACACAACAGCAACAAAACCCAAAGCAAAAACCTCCACAGTCAACACGTTTTCAAGGACTCCATGAGAAACAGTGTCATGCCTGTGTGCTTTGATTTGGTTCTTCTGCATTGAACTTTTGTGTCTTTAATTCATCTATTCTGAAAGCTTTAAAATATTGTCAGATAGGAGTGGTTCTTTGACCATCAACATATGGACCAATGAAATTATAGAAATGAACAGTATCTTGAGCAAAACTGAACTTGAGAAGTATTCCTTCTTTTCTAGGAAGTAGTAACCGTGTCTTAGATGAAGACAGATGTCATAAATCTGTTATTTGGGTTTGCAGCAGTGTATCAAAAGCAGTTCTCTTCAAAAATGCAGAAGAAAAATACGGATACACAACCATATTGAAAAATAATAAAATCTTAAGAATTATTCTATGACACCTGCATTGTTTTTATTCTTTTTTCCCAGTATTACTGCTGATATTGTAGCCAAATGGTCGCTGTCTAGAGATACTGGGGAGGCTGATACAGCTGTTGACAGTTGTCTAAATGCTGGAGATACTAATGAACAGAAAGTATTTCCAGTAGCCTGTTGGTTTGAAAGCCTGCTTTTGTTATGCTTAAAATGAAAATTGCAGTACAATAGAAATTATAAGATCATTTGTACAAAGAATACAGAAGTTTATATAATTTAAGCTGTGCTTCTAATAATGTTATCAAGATTGAATTACCTTCAAAAAAGGTCTACAGAGCAATTATAAAAGAAGAAATAAATGTGAATCTGGTTAAAATGTAATCAGTATTAAAACCTGTACGTTCACTAAGGTAACTGGTGATTGACATTATCTTTAATTTGAAAATACGTATGTGCCATGAAAAGTTAGAGATGTATTTATAAATTATTTTGCTCTTTAATTTAGAAAAAAAATACAATGAAAATGAGTTAGACTTCTCTCTGTACTAGCCCATAGCACCCAAAATTTCCCATGGTTGTTTTCTTGGAAGTTTCTTGTCTTGCAGTGTAAGGTAGGATGGCAAGAATGTGCCAGGTACTTCTCTACAGTCCCGTGAAGTGCTTGCAATATGAGCAAACCAACAGTTCTGTAGACAAGACAACCCATTTTGCATTTTCTTTTTCAGAAAATATATGCTTCTTTTGAAGCCATAATGACAGAGTTATGCTTTTATCAGGTTTAGCTACCAATTATTAAGGAAGGATTGTGAAAGATAGAAGTCGCTAGACAGATTTATTGACCAAAACTGAGATTATCTCCATTTTTTTATAATTATTCTAGCTTCTTTTTTCTATCCACACATGTCTTTTGGCATACTTATTTATTTTTAATCTGTTTTATGGTAGCATTTAAAATGTATATTACAATAAATGCACACTTTTGAATTAATCATTGCATTTACAAGGATTTTAATTGTATTTTGTAATTTATTTTTCCTTAAAAGCCAAAAGTGTATTTTATTGTTTGGATTGTGTGCTCATATGTATACTTTGATCTTCGTTGTTATTTGTGTCCATGATCTCAAGTGCTTGTTTTAGAAAACTTGAACTTGGTCTACCAAAACACACTGTATAACAGGTCATAAGTTTTCCACTCCACCAGTCAGCGTTATTGATTATTTCAAACTCATGAAGTTACTTCTTTGTCTTTATTTGAGCTGAAAAATAGGTTACTTGACCATTCTCTTATGAAAACACATCCTTCTTTGTAGTACTTGACCAAATTTGTTGCTTTGTACATGTGGCATGTACACCTGATGAGTTTTATTCTCAGAGGTTTTTGATCTGTACAGTGTTTGTATGATCTGAATTCCATACACATAACAAAGTGTGAATAATATGGACTGAAAATGGTCAAATATATAAAAACTGTTTATTTGCTGAAACGACTAGTATCTAGGCACTTGCTTTTCAGCAGTTTTTTTAAGTGCATGACTTAAATACTGAAGAAGATTTTCTTCTAGCGAAGCAGTCAGCACTGATGTAGGTATGCCAATATGATTTGTATTTATATCCTGTTTTTTTTCCTGTCTAAACTAATGAAGTAAACATTGGTTGGATGTCTAAAGATGAAATACATCCCTGTTTAAATGTAAGACAGAAAAATAAAGATAGTTTTGTAAAATTTGCCTTTTTTCCCCCCCTTTCCTACAGTCCTAGATGAAATAATGATAGCTCTTGTTTTAAGAATTACTGAACAGATTTTATCTTTTTGGATGGCAAAGAATTTCAGAACATGATATTCAGAATGCAACCTTGAC
Source organism: Myiozetetes cayanensis (assembly GCF_022539395.1). Taxonomy (NCBI): domain Eukaryota; kingdom Metazoa; phylum Chordata; class Aves; order Passeriformes; family Tyrannidae; genus Myiozetetes; species Myiozetetes cayanensis. Next base: position 15,427,605 of record NW_026087631.1, on the reverse strand, counting down.
TTGCAGTTATGTTTGTTTAGTTAAGAGGTATTACTGTTATGTGCTTTAATAGGCCTGATAATAGCAATAGAGTGAAGAGACTTCAATGCACAGGTTTGAAATCTACTCACAGATAAGTCTATGCTGGTCTGTCACCTGGAATAAGACCTGAAGAAGTCTAGGAAATTCATCAAAAGATGTTTTGGATTACAAGAGGCCCTAAAATAACATCTAGTCCAAACACAAAAGCACCACCACTGCTGTCCAGATATGAGTATGGAAATCTTTCACTAGATCAGGTAGCTCAAAGCCCTATACCACCTGATTTTGGATGTTTTCAAGGATAGGATATCCACAACGTCTTTAGGCAACCTGCATCAGTCTCTCACCACACCCATGTAAAAAATATCATCCTTACATACAATCTAAATTTACCCTCTTTCAGTTTAACCTGCAATTTCTTATTATGTCACTACAGGCCTTGATAAAAAGTTTATCTCCATGTTTCTTACATAAGTATTGAAAGGCCGCAATAAGGTAGTGCCAGAAGCTCCTTTTCTGCAGGCTGAACAACCCCAGCTCTTTCAGCCTTTCTTCACAGGAGAGGTGTTCTCATCCTCTCATCACTTTTATTACCTTCTCTATACTTTCTTTGAGAGGTTCAAGGTTTCTTATGCTCAGGACCCCAGGCTGGATGCAGCAGTCCAGGTGGGGTCTTAGCAGAGCAGAGTGGAGGGACAGAGAATCCTTTTGCTTGCCCTGCTGGCCTTTGACACAGCCCAGGATACGACTGGCTTTCTGTGCACCTTGTAAGTGCACATTGCCGGTCTGATTTTTCATGCACCAGTATCTCCCAAGTCCTTCTCTTCTGCTCTTAAACTCTTCATCCCCCAGTCTGTGGTGTTACTGGAGATTGCCCCGAGCCAGGAGCAGGATGTTGAACTTGTCTTTATTGTCCTTCAGAAAGTTTGGATGGGCCCACTCCAGAAGCCTGTCAAAGTCCTAAAGCACATAAAAGATGACTTCTGGTAAAGGTTCTAAAAAAAATGAGTAGAAAAGGTGTACTCCTAGGTCTGTTGTTTATAACAAGAGGTGATCTTGTGGGTGACGTGATGACTGGTGACTGTCTTGGCCTCAGTGATTATGAAATTGTTGAATTTAAGATATTTGGCACTATAAAAAAAACTCAGCAGAGATGCTACCTTGAGTTATGGAAGAGCAGACTTTTGGCTGCTTTCAAGCATATTTGAGCCAAGACACCCCACTGGAGCTGTTTGTGTATAGAGAAGGACTTGTGGGTGATGTGGTGGTTGAAGGCCGTCTTGGGCACAGGGATCAAAAATTAAAGAGCTTTTGATTCTCAGAGAAGTAAGGAGGAGGGTCAGCAGAACTGCCACCTTGGACTTCCGGAGGGCAGACTTTGGTCTGTTAAAGGGACTTGCTGACAGAGGGAGGCAGTCTTGAATGGCAAAGGAGTCCAAGAAGGCTGAACATTCTTCTAGAAGGAATTCCTAAAGGCACAGGAGCTGGCTGTCTCCATGTGCTGAAAGACAGGCCAGTGGGCAATAAGATCAGCCTGGCTGAATAGGGAGCTTTTTCTGAACTGAGGAGAAAAAAGAGTTTCTGACCTTTGGAAAAAGGGGCAGGCAACTCAGGAGGACTACAAGGATGTTTTGAGGTTAGGCAGGGAGAAAATTAGTAGGGCAAAAACGCAATAGAACTGGCAAACCTCCTCAAGACCAGTGTTGGTCTTGAACCAGCACAAGGCTCAGTTCTCCTGTCTCTGTGTCTCTTTTATGGCTACTGCCATAAAAGACAATAAAAATGTTTCCATAAAGGCGTGAATAGCTGGAGGGCTAAGGAGAATCTCCCTATTTTGTGTGTGTGGAGAAACAAAGTGACAAAAAATGAGGAAAAAGTTGAGATACTTTCTTTGCCTCCGTCTTTATCAGCATCACCAGTTTTTCCCTGGGAACTCAGCACTCGGAAGACAGGGATGGAGAGCAGAATGAAATCCCCATAATCCAAGGGAAAAGTGGTCAGTGATCTGCTACATCCCTTAGACACACGCACCAATCTTTGGGGCTGGATGAGATCCAGGGCTTACTGCGCTGCTTTTAATTATTTACCAGCAGTCCTGGCTAACTGGAGAGGTTCCAGTTTACAGGGGCTTAATAATGTGGTGGATTAACCTTAGTTGAATGCCGGTTGCCCACCAAACTGTACCTCTTCTCAGCAAGATGGAGAAAGAAAGTAAAATGCAAAAACTTTGTGGATTGAGATAAGCCAGTTAACTAAAGCAACAGTGAAAGGTTGTGTGCAATCAAAGAAAAAACCAAAGATTTTAGTCTCTAATTCCTATCAGAAAGTGATGTCTTCTGGTTCCTGGGAAGCAGTGCTACAGTGTGTGTAGTGGTTGCTCTGGAAGACAAACATTGTAAGTAATAAATGTCCCCTTTCCTTCTTCCTCCTCTTAGCTTTTTATCAGACCAGACATCATATGGTATGGAGTAACCCTTTTAAGTTTGGGTCAGTTGTCCTGTTTATGTCCCCTCTCAAAAGTGTTGACCGCCTCCAGCCTGCTGGGGGCTAAAATGTTGGAGAGAGGCTGGTGCTGTGGAGGCACTGCTCAGCAGTAGCGAAAGCACCAATGAGTTACCTAAACCATTCTAGCTACTAATGAGTTAGTTGCCAGCCTTTGGAGACACAGAGACAGGAGAACTGAGCCTTGTGCTAGTTCAAGAGCAACACTGGTCTTGAGGAGGTTTGCCAGGCATTTCAAACCTAAAGTTTAGGCTGAGCAAAAGGTTTGTTTTTAAGTAATGGCCACTTTTGTGTTTTCACCTGAGGAAGAACTAAATCCCTACACGTTTCCTGCCCTCCTCCTCCCCTCCTTCATTGCCAGTGCCAAGGTTTATGTTACTGTAAGATGCACCTCTTGTGCCGGGATCATTCTGAGTTGGTTTGTGTGCAGGGGAAGTGATGTAAGTTGCCAGTCAGCTGGCCTTTGCTGTTACCCTGCACTGCTGTTCAACTCAGCCTGGGAAAGAAGGGCTGTGGGCTGAGAAATTGTGGGTGGCCAAGTCAACAGGAGATGGCTAGGGACAGGTTTGTACTGCCTATTGAAACAGTGAATAGTACAAGAACTGTACTAAAGTAACGGCTACCACTGAGAACTACTACAGGAGACTGTTTGATATATTTGATTTAATTAAGTTCTTTATGCAACCATAACTGGCTAGAAGGGATATTGAGGAACAAGCTTTTGGAAGAACATCTCTTCTCTGAACCATCTTTCCTGCAATCCTGGAAATAATTTTCATCCTTTATAGATGCTAAATATGACAAAGTGCTCTTTTGTCCCATCCTTGGGATCAGGAGAAGATGAATCTGCTGACTAATCTGGAGCAGAAGCAGATCGTGATCCTGGTCTCCTCACCACCAAGCTTAGGCTACAGCTTTGCCTGTCACTCAAAGTAAGTGGTGTCTGTGCAAGCCTACCCAGAAGTTTAAGGTGTCCTGGGAATTAGACTTAGAAGATTGACATCTTTCAAAATTATTATTTTATAAGTAAGTGGGACATTTCTTTATCTGAGAACTATGACGAGAGTGTGTCCTGCTGATGGAAAGTATTTCCACATGCTGAAAGTTCAAGGCTGAGGCTGAAATCAAAGTAGAAACACTATGGTTGTATTTGTGTGTGTTTGTGTGGCAAGGTTTTGCTAGTAGAGGGGCTACAGGGGTGGTTTCTGTGAGAAGCTACCAGAAGCTTCCCACATGTCCATCAGAACCAATGCCAGCTGGCTCCAGGACAGACCAACTGCTGGCCAAGTCCAAACCCATCAGTGTCAGCGGTAGTGCCACTGAAATAACAAGAAGAGGAAGAAGATACTCTGTGGGAGCAATTGCTATCAGATAAGGAAGGAGTGAGAATATGCGGGAGAAACAGCCCTGCAAACACCAAGGTCAGTGAAGAAGGAGGTGGGGAGATGCCCCAGGCACCAGAGCAGAGATTCTCCTGCAGGCTGTGGTGTAGCCCATTGTGAGGCAGCTGTGCCCCTGTAGCTCATGGAGGTCCATGGTGGAATAGAGATTCACCTACAGCCTATGGAGGACCCTGCACTGGAGCTGGTGAATGTCCAAAGGAGGCTTTAACCCCATGGGAAGTCCATGCTGGACCAGGGCCCTGGGAGAACTTGTGGCCCAGTGGAGAGAGAAGCCCACGCTGGAGCAGGTTTGCTGGCAGGACTTGTTAGCCCATGGGGAACCCACACTGGAGCTCTTAATGAAGAACTGAAGCCCACGGAAGCACTCACACTGGAGAAGTTCATGGAGGACTGTCTGCTTTGGAAGGGACCCTCTGCTGGAGAGGGTAAAGAGTGTGAGGAGCTCCCCCCTGCAGAGGAAGGAGAGATGGAGACAACATGTGATGAACTGACCACAGTCCCCATTTTCTGTCCCCCTGGGGTGGAGGAGGTAGAGAAATCAGCAGTGAAGCTGAGCCTAGGAAAGAGGGGAGAGATGGGAGGGAAGGTGGTTTAAGTACACATGGTGTGCTTTTTTTTTGTTGTTTGTTTGTGGGTTTTTTTGTTTTGTTTGGTTTGGTTTGGTTTGGTTTTGGGGTTTTGTTTGTTTTGTGGTTTTCTGAGGTTTTATTTATTTGTTTTTGATTTTAAACAGTTTTCCTGCTATGGGTGCTAAAATACTGCACACAAACCCAACCCAACGGCTTGTCTTGTGTTAAATGTATTAAACTGTTGTAAATGTTGACACACTAGGCAAGTTCAATAGGTGGCTAATCTAACTGGTGTACAAAAAAGACTTTACTTTTGTTTTTTAAGAATTATCATAAATATTTTTATGATTAAAAAATTGTTGATATTATATTGTTTTAAATAATACAGTAGAGCATTTTCTATACAATAAGGCATGGAAGCAGAGAGTACAAATGATATCTGCATATTTCTAAATGCATTTATCTACTTAGAAAAGAAGCTGATGTTTCTGACTAGAAAAACGCATTCAGATTTTCAGTAGCTGTCTTTTCATGACAGCAGTATATTAATGTTCTGATTCATCCACTGACTTTGGAAGTTTAATGTACAAATGTGTAATGCAGAAATTAGGACAGTAGCTGTAGTTACTGTGTACTGGTGAGCAGCTAGAAACTGAGATACTAGTGTGCAGATAAAACTGAATTAAAAAACAACCACATCTTACATCATGGAACTAGAACTGTGCAGTTATCGATCTGGTTTAATAAGAACATGAAACTTAACAGCTTATAGGTCTCTTTGGGATCCTTTCTTTGCGTACTCCAAAAACGTAAGATTTTGCCAATGGGATAAAGCCCAGGCACATGAATAAAGCCCAGGCACAGACAGACCTGAGCTTCACTGGTTTGGTCTGATATGGGTTTTGTTTTTGGTTTTATGTTTGGTTTTGTTTGGTCTTTGTTTTTTGATTTTTTTTAAATTATTATTTTTTAACTGTATTGCTCAGTAAGTTTTGAATCTGTGTATTTGATATTTTTTCCCTGTATGACAGGGTGGTGCCGCATACACATTTTCTGACCTAAAAGAAGGAAAAGGGAGTTGGGGAAAAAAGCAATTTGCAGAAACATTCTCCTATAGATGATTTTATGATGAATTTAAAATGTGTGCCACAACTGAGAAACATGAAGCATCACATTTTCTTTCATGGGAAGCTGGTATGACCTTCTTTGTTGGGAATAGCAGGAAGTATTATTTCTACGGTAAGTGTACTACACTTTCAGCCCAGTAGCTGTGTAGCAGAAAGCTTAGCATGAAAAAACACAGATATAAATTGTCAGGTCACATTTCAGTGAGAGTTCATGTTAGGCAGTAATAAAAATGTAAGAGCTTACAATGAAATGAAATTCATAATGTAAAGATCAAACCTGCCTATGAGAGTCCTTTAAGGAAAGCTGTTGGACTGAAAAGATTACAATTTTGTTTTAATAGACAGTAACATGGTACAGCAAAACTAGGGCATTTCTGATGGACAAATGTGTTACGAATTAGGACCTGATTCAGTAGAAAAATGGCATCTACTTCCATGTGGATGATCTTATTGTGCAAGAAAAACTGTCTTTTTAAACATTAATGTTGCTCTTAGATCAAAGCAAAATAAAAGCATAGATAAATTGCTGTTATAATTTTTAACTTTAAGATAATTATGCACTGAACTTTATGGTTGCTGAAGCGATTTAAATTCAATCATTCCAGTTTAGCAGAGGTAAAATGTTAGTTTATGGACATCACTGATACTGTGCTGATTTGTACTTTTCCTTCAGTAAGCACGCTAATGTGAGAGCAGTGTAGCAGTGAGGCATCATAACCCATGATAGAAGGCTCAGAGCTAAAAGCACAAAATCAGTTTAAATGGAAACTCAGCAGATCACTTCTAGTCAGTGTGTCATGTGAAGATACAAAGTTGTCTGACTCAATAGCTGTGAAGCTTTTAATGAAGTGTATTTAAACTAAGATGGCTTATCAGAATCCACAAGCAGTCTCAGCATAGACAGGTGATTGCAAGGACATTTGTAATGAATTTTTGTGATTTTTTTTTTCAAATGTAGTTTTTCCAAATATGCTTAATTCAAATTAAGAGTGAAAAGAGATAAGGTTTTGAAAGTCACCATACTTTCAGATCAGCCATGTTGCAGCAGACTGACTGTGTACTGAGCAGAGTAGTCTGTCACTAGTAGTGTTCACCATCAGATACCTAAGAAAGAATATGAGAAAATGAAAGATTATATTAATACTTCTCCCAATACTCATCTCTCTCAGCATTACACAGTTCAGGAACTTTCTCAGTCACAAGCAGTATTTATCAGTTTAATAACCTCAGTGAATTTTGGTTTTTCTTCTATTAAGTTGTCTGATTGCTGGGTTTAAGTCTCAAGAAAACTTCTTAAATATAATTTTTTGGTCATCTAAAAAATGCATCCCCTATTTCCTTTTTAACAACAATGTAAATTTAAACTGTAGTTAGAGAAAATGCTATTAACTACCATTATGCATATGTGTTTGTAATTAATCCTAACTTTTTTTTTCTTTTTGTCTGTCTTCATGATGCTGTTTTCCCTTAGGCTTCCACTTCTACTTCAGTATTCATTTTATCCTATGTATTCATTGACACAAGGCCTTGTCCTGCCTTTACCTGCAGTCTGAAGTATTGTGCTACAGCACTAATATTTACAGAGGAAATACTATCTTCTGAGGCTATATGTACAAAATCTCAGTAATAACAAGACAGAATACAAGTTTTTTGCCCCCTGCCTTAGCATCATAACTTACAGTCTGTGAACTGTTTACTACAACATTAGGCATGTAAGAGCAAACTTCTGCAGTCATGGTAGCTGGTTCAGTAAACCCAGTCTGCTAACACAGAGCAATTGGCTACTTTAAGTTTCTGGTTGTAAAACTCTAGGGAGCACCTAGTAATAATGTAGCTTCATAAATGTTGTATTGTCTGCTTGCTTATTATGTATTTGCCATTGACTATGTATGATCCTTCCATGAATAATGCTTGGTAATAGTCTGGCTGATGATGGGTTAAATTTGCAGGTATGCAAAATAGTTGATTTAGAGCATTGCCTTTCTTGAAGGGGAAGATACACTTCAGTGCAAGCTGTCCACTCAGAAATGATGCACAAAGAAAAATATCACTGAGCTCACTTAGATAATCTGACTGTTTCACAGGCAAACCAAGTAAATAAAACAGCTCTTTCCTCCAATAACTTCTCTGGTAGAAAAACAGATGCTTTCTGTCATGTCTCCATATTTCTCATCAGGCAAAAGCTGTAAAAATGTTTTTTTAAACATTCTTCAGCCCAAAAATGTTTATTTAAGCTTGTCTAAGGAAAGCTGTGTGACCCATTTCAGACACAGGGAGTTTTTTTGAAAATAACCTGGACTTCTATATTTTGGATATTCCATACTACCTAGCTCACAGGAATATAATGAACAGCCTTGCCTGCACATTTTTTGAGATGGTTACATGATGAGCATTGAGTGTGTTTGTATCTGACACCTGAGACTTGTGCAGTATATACAATAACTTGAATTATGTGCCCAATAAAAAAGTCCTTAACTTTTTTATTTTTTTTATTTTTTTTTTTTTTTACCTTGGGTGGTGTGTGTGAGTGAGCTGATTTCAAGAAGTGACAGGAGATTTCTCACTGGGCAGGAGGATGAAACGTACTTAACAGATGTTTTGAGTGACTTGTAATGTATGATGGACATAGGCCGTGGCCCAAGGTACACCAAAGGAATCGATAACTTTTTCTAGTCTTTCTTTTCATTGAGGCGAGGCTTGCCTGGTTTAAATTGTCGTGGGGTGTCTGCTGCTTTTTGTCACACCTCTGGCTGCAGTAGGCGGGTCGAGCTTCGGGTGCCCAGCAGACCCGAGGCAGCTCGGGCCGTGGTATCTGCACGATGGAAGAGCTGCTCTGACGGTCGGATCCGCAGCACAGAGGTGGAGCTGAGCAAAGGAATTCCTGTCATCTCATTCCCCTATCCCTCCCTTCTCTCGCCTGCGTGCCCACCGGGAAGTGAGGGCGAGGGTGTGGGAGCCGGTGTCTGGCGAGCGGAGCCAGCGCTAGATGTGCCGCTGGATGTGCCGCTGGATGTGCCGCTGGATGTGCCACTGGATGGCAGCATTGACTGTGTGTTGGACCGGACGGCACTGCCGGCCGGGCTGGGCTCTGGTTCAGCCTCGTTAAACATCAGCCGGGTAAAAGATTGATTGCAATGCAAATGTATTTATAACCACTAGAGATAGTCACCTTCCACCCCAATTAGCCTTTGAATTGATTTAGTGAGAAAAACATCTATTATGGAATAAAAGTCTTAGAGATTAGTGTTGCATTATTTCACTACATTTGAAATAGCTGTAGGTAAGAGGGTCTTACAGGCATCAATAAGCTTTAATATTATAAAGTGCTTTTAGGCTACATCAGAAGCAAATTACAAGTCAAAGGTTTGTTTGGTGAGTAAAATACAACTACAGATATGCTGGGTATGCTGAGACTTTGTGGTATTTACAAAATCTAGCTTATAAAATTTTTCTTTTCATTCTTTTATTTTTTAAAAGGGATTAGTTCACTGATTACACAAATGTGCTTCTTTCTACAAACTAACAGTAATCAATTGTGTTTTAAAGTTGTCTGATTTTTTTTTTTTTTCTATTTTCCTTTAGTTCCAAAGAGCCTGCAGTGAGAGGAATGGTGGTGGTTCTTTCTCTGGAGTATGAATCCTAGGTACACCCTGATGTCTGACTAGTATTGCTAGGAAAGACGCCAGGAAAGAAGAGAGCTCTCTACTTGAAATTACTGTAAGGAGCTGGTCTGGTTTAATGCTTCTAATTTAAAGACCTAATTTATATCACATTTAGTTTCAGTTACAGGTGAGAAGTGTTATTTCTTTGAGAGGCAAAATTTCCCTGATATTTTATAATATTGCACTGTTTTTACTGCGTTGATGTAAATTAGCTTCCTTTCTAAGGAGTACAATGTGAACAAACAGCCTTTGGAAACAGAACTGGAGCTGTAGCTGGATGCTTCCCAATTCAGATTCCGCACCTCCCACCCTCCCCCCTTTCCACTGTAAAATCTGTGCAAGTCTTTGCTTTCTATTTATGTATTCATTTGTGTTTATATAAAGGATGAAGCTTAATGAAGTCTGTGCAGTCACAGCAGGATAAACCACTGTGAGATCAGATGTGGCCTTGTGCTGTGTGTGAGAGCAAGACCTTTGAGCTGTGAGTGTTCTTATTCTCTGTATTGTTCCTCAATCCATCTTTGTACGGTTAACAGCACTAAACATAAAAGGTAATTTCAAAATACACTGCTAGCTTTTTACATTTTGGGAAAAATTATAACTTATTTTGTTCTATATGACCGTAGAAAAAATATTTTATGCAGTCTGGAATGCTGACTTTGAACCACAAAGACCACCTTCCTTCCACTCCCCACAGCATCTGTTGTGACTGTTTTGAAGTCTAGTTTGAAATTTACCTGAATTCATAACAAATACCTGTATCCAGATGACAAAACATTTTTATTGATGCTGAGCAAAAACATATTCCTTGGTATGAAATATTAAAGATATTTTAGATATTTGTATTTATAGTTTGCTTTCTGACATTTAAACAAATAGTATGGGAACAAAGAGAAATGATAAAGTAGGAGACAAATTAGCAATGTTTGCCAAATATGTCTTTGAATGCACAACAGGCCGGAAAGGTTAAAAAATGTAGAATGTGCTACAAAAATTGGAAGAAAAAAAAGTAAAGTGAATAAGTCTACTTCTAGCTTCTTTTGTATTCCTCTTTTGGATGATGCCGGATAATACAATGATATCCCACTTAGTCATGGTGAAGCATGCTTGACAATCTATCAAAAATCAGCTGGAAGCAAAACCTCCCGAAGGCAGCCTAGATCTGATGGGATTTGTCTTCATGTGTGTGTACATAAGTGCGAGATATGCGAGATTTAAACATAAATGGCACGCATGCAAAATACACTGGGATTTAAAATATGTAGTGTACATTCTGCAAAATATTTGCTCCTGAATATTTCCAATTCTGAAGAAATAAGCAGGCTGATAAAAATAGGATCCAGGGAGCTACTATTGGCATTGATTTTTAATTTACACAGAAGTTATTGCAAATATATATCAGTGTCAATTAAAGCAGTTTCATTGCTTACAACATATAGGAAATCAGATTCCATAATTACATTTGCCGTGTGTATGGTAGCACTGCTTCTAAGGTTCAAAGGTCACTGACAATTAGCATAAGATTTAAAATTAAATTACACTAAATATTGTTCACTATAATTGCTTGAAAATTTGACAGGAAAGTATGAATGTTAAATACAAAGAATATATTCTGGCAGCAAACCTCAGTTGTCTTTTCCCCTAAGGTTTTAATTTTTAGATGTTTAATTTTGTATTTGGTTCATAGAAAATAGTTTATGTTGTGCCTAGGTAACCAGATAGAACTTATTTACCATATAGACAAGACTTTATGCAATGTTTGTAGTAACCTGGGAACACAGCAGTGTAGATAAGATTAATAAAAAGACAAATGTAATAATCTGCCACTGGTTAAACATTTCAGTGGATAGCAACAAAAAAAGTCAATTCAGTCATAACTGTAGGGTTGTATTTATATTTGTTAGACTTTATGGTCTTATTTTCCCATACAGAAATTTTTAGTTCTATTTCTTCTCAAATCATATAATATTTTTAGTCATTTAAAGAATCTGTGTGTGAATTCAAAGTCTAGTGGATAGTTTCCTGAGGAAGAAAATATTAAAATGTGGAAAGCCTTTTTACAAGGATATAATTTTAAAGCAGGTATTCTGATAGCAGAAAGTAGATGCAAAGGAGATACACTATTTCAATTTTCTCTGTAGATACAGATTGAACATTTATGGAATGGTGCCAGCAATTAATAACATGAAGACAGGAGTACAATACCGAGGAACCCACCCTGACTGATCTTTGCCTTGTGCCTGATTGGCAATTTCAGATGTTCTAAGAAGATCTGGACAGCCAGCTGAATATGGGATCTGTGCCCTTTATATAACTGTGGAAAAGAAATGGAATAGACTTGGACCTGTTATTGGAAGGCATTGCTAATCCTTCTTTAAATGAGGGCAAGCTGTCAGCTGTTCTCAAAGATGTAACGGTTCAGCCTCTCAAGGTCTGTGAAACTGTTGCTTGATGCTGATATCCTGTTTAGTTGTTTGGTGTCTGAGAGACTAAAAAATATTACAATCTATAGTATTTTCCATACATTGGGTAAAGTTACTTATGTCTAGTGAAAAACAGAGATATGGCTGGAAGTTAGTTAGCTTAAAATCAGCCTAAATAAAAGGGCACGGCACTTTTCAGAAGGTGGAAACTTACAGCGATTCACTTGAGTGAAGTTTTCAGACTGTGCATGAGACTGAAAAAATGTATCCCATGTCCAAACTTTTGAGAGAGGGAAAGCGTCACAAAACGTGAAAACCTTTGATTCCTCAGAATGTTTTTGCCTTAACAGGTGAAAGTGTTATAACAGACATGCAATATTTTACATATGCACATTGTTAGAGCACTTAAAAACACATAGGAATTTTCCATGTTACAAAACATAAGCAAACAAACCTTGAGCTGAATAAACAAGGCAACACAACGTTGTCTGAGTTAGTGTACTACATATTTCTATGGGTATGCATAAGGGAAGTATTAGTGAATTCTGTAAGGAAGAATCTACACTTTACGAATGTGGTTAGTCTGCAAGAGTCTGTGTGCAAAGTACTTCTGATATGAGGAGAACACTGGACAAATAATATGCATTTAGTCCACGTTACTATATTAATGAGAAACCGAACTATTTTTCAACTTCTGGTTAAAGATAAAATGTGCATTATTTAGGCAATAAGGTATTTTTCTATTTCCTGTATAGGAAAGAAGGAGTATTTTTAGAAAGCATTGAATTGCATCAGTGAACTAATGCTTATACTGTAATTAAAAAATGGGTTATTTGACATCACTGTCGAGTGTTTCTGGATAAAATTTGTGGTAAAATTAACATGTGTTAATCTCAGTGAAGATATTATTTCTACTAGAAAAGTAAATGAGTTTGAAGCAAAGTTGAAGCAAACTCTAAAAAAACACCATAAAATTGGGAATTGATGATGATATTACATATGAAGATCAGTTTGAGGTACCATCACAAATGTAGTCCAAAAATGTACAAGATTTGTTTGCTAGACAATGAAAAGCTTTGTTGACACTAGGTGATTATTCTAAAACCACAAAAAAAGGATTGTAAACTTCTGTGTATATTGATTGTTAGACAGTAAATCGATTGTCAATGCAGATAATAGGACACAATATGAATGACTTGAATTGCTGAAGTGTATCTCTTTTAATATTGGGTCAAGTATGTGTGCACTCTATTACAAATTGTGGGGTAGTCACTTAATAAAAGCAAAAATCATGGAAGATATTCTTAATTCTTTTTCTACTTTAGAGAGGATATAGGAAAAAATACATGTTGAGTCCCCAGCTTGAGTGGGAGAACAAGTGATCAAACCATATAAGAAGAATGGACTTGAGAACAACAATACAGAGGTGCTTTGAAGATTTAAAAACCCAAGAAGATTGAATCAGAGGTTGAATTTTTTAAAAATATGATGACTGTATGCTCCTTTAGCAGAGAAAGAAGTAAAGTTATTTTTCTCCTTAACGTTTTGGCTGATAGAAATACAGCATCCTCTGTGCTGTATTTCTTGAGAAAAACACAATTCTCTGTTACTCTCTCTCCCCTCTTTCCTTTAGTATCTATTATTTTTTCTTTTATTATGGTAAAGGCTTTTACTTAAAAGCTCCCTCACAGACTTTTCTTGAATGACCAGAGACAGTAGCTAGTCTGAAACTCAGAGTGTCTTACAACCACATAAAGACCTAATTTTTCTCATCTGAAAATATTGAACTGCACCTCTAAAAAACAAAAGTGAATTTTTATACTGTACTGACAATCCTAGGAAATTTTTCATTACAGTCGATATTTATAAAGCCAAAAATAGCATATAGCATTTTTGTAAACTTGCATTTTTGTAGTAAAATAGCGTCAACTTTCTTGGTTTTCCTCTGGGGAATGTTTTCTAGGACAAAGGTAAAATAAAACTGTATTTAACAATAGGTTTGATTTTACTGCCTGCCACATAAAAGGGTTTGAAGTTCTCAAAATTGTTTCACTGTTTGCACTGAAACAGTGTGGAAGAATAACACTGTAGCCATACTTATTTTTGAGGAGAACTGGAAAACTATCTGTCTCTACGACACAGTTAATGTATATAAATTCAGTCCCTGTAATATTTAAGCATATTATTTTCAGTGAAGAAATTTACAGATTCTTTGGATATTTGCTGTCTTTTGTAGCTTTATTATTTTAGAATTGAGGCTGGAGAAAACACTTGTTTTATGGGAAGATCCTAAACTATGAGAAGGAAAGAATAGTCAGAAAAAAACTGTGAAGCAGAAATGAGATTGCTTTTTCTTTTTTAATTTTTTTTTTTCTAGTGCAGGCAGGGTAGCACTATAATGCTGCTTGAAGGAAGATCTGTTGACTCCTTGTCAGCTCCTGATTTTAAAATTTTTGAGTTTGTATGACTCTTTGCTGCACAAGTTCAAAGCTCCTAATTATTAGCTTGCCATATTTCAAGGATCTCTTAGAAATAACTATTGAAATTAAGGTTAAAAAAAATTTGCATTTTTAAATTTTGCTTAGTTTAAGAGAAGTTACTATCTGATGTACTTCAGTGTCATTAGAGCTTTGAAACTGGTTTGTAATTGACAAGGATTCACATGGTATAAGCCATTATCGGGACCGCCACATTGTTGGCATTCTCAGAAGACACAATGTTTAAGATCAATATAAACCTAAATAAGGTTAAAATGAATTATGAGAATTTAGAGGATAAATTCTTTGAGCAACCTGGTCTAATGGGAGGTGTCCCTGCCTGTGGCAGCGGGGTTAGAACTAAGTGATCTTTGAGGTCTTCTCTAACCCAGGCTTTTCTATGGTTCTGTGAAATAAGATGTCAAACTGAACAGTGTTAGACATTTTGAGAATAATATCACCCAAAAGCAGGAGGCTTTGCAAGCAAACTTCTATATCAGAATTATAAAAAATTCTGATTTTTTTTTTTGTAATTTGAATAAGGAAAGGACTTCTACAGTAACAAGCATTCCAGTACTAATTTATCCAGTCATAGAAATTCCATGGATTTAGGTCAAGTAGGGATAGCTGAACTCTAGTGGTTCGTGTTCTTGTCTTCCAGCCCTTGTGTTTTGATTTTTCATATACTTTTAGGTCATGTATAATCTGCAATGTATTAGATCTAGCTATAAAAGAGATAACAGGAGATATATCTATTCACCTCTATGGACATAAGAGATGACCTTGGGAGTTACAGCTGCTTTGTATTGCCCAAGGTCACAGATAAATATCATGGAATATAAGCAGAGCACAATATGGCAATTGTATGATGTTGTATGACATGCAGATAAACATTAAGCAGTATCTTTCCCAAGTATTATCTGCTTCTACAAGCTATGCCATACCCATTTTATAGATAGGAAACCAAAGAGATTAAATCTCTCTGTAATTCTCTGATGTAGGCCACACTTTGATTATACACTGCTTGAATCTACAGCTTCAGCTGGCAGTTCTGCCTCCACTTAGGTCACAGGATAATTTGTGCTTTAGTGGCACTCTTATCACACATTAGCAGTTAAAATGCCGTATTGTAAGTGCACTGTAAAGTATGCTTCTTTGAAAGAAACACTGTAGTTTATTTCTTCCTTTATTTTTTAAAGACGGTTTTATGAAAGCCATGCTACTTTGGATCCCTCATTAATTTATGAATTAATTAATGAGATTGTCACTCTCATTATTTGTGACTGTTTAAAAGCTGATTAGTCATTGCCTTCTTTATACCTTGAATAAGGCATAGTTAGCAATGAGATAATATTTTTTAATTTTGTTTTGTTTTGTTTTTAACTGGCACTTCCAATTTTTGGAAATGTAGAATTTGTTTCCATGGTAACTTTCAGACTTCAAGGCTTGTGGGAAGAAGACTGGTAAGTGTATGATTTAGATTATACTTGCTGAGTTTTATTGTGTTTTAAACGTGGTTAAGTTGGAACAGTTTAGACTAGTGAGATTTGGAAGGTCTGACTGAAATATTTTGTGGATGTCTTTGTTGTTCTGAAGTACAAATAATTCTAAAGAAAATTTGACTAGGTTTGGTGGTTTTGTTTGATAGTTTTTATTTTTTAATTAAGTGAGCTTATTATACAGTATTTGCATTTGTGGACTGAAATGTTATTTTCATCCTGCTATTTCAGAAAAAAACCTCTTTATTTTAGGAAAACTGAACTTTTTATGAGTAAATACTGAACCTGAGGCCTAATTACATTCCTTGTATTTGTTGTTATTAGTTCTATATATAAGGTGTTTATTTCTTTATTACTAATTCAATTGCCCAAATTACCAAAAAACCCTCAAATATTCTTATACCATTTCCCCTCAAGGGGAAAGTAATCAAACAGAAGCTCTTGAAATCTGAAAATAGTGCTGCAGCTTTGACCTACAGTCTTGTGATTTCAGTATTATCAAATACAAATGTGAACATGTTTTTGATTGAGTTTCAAACTATGCTTGGTATATAATGTGGGTATGATTACTATCTTCTTAAACTTTATTTTCTTTTCTTGTAGGCATTGTTAATACAAACAGTGGCTGTATACCAGAGGTCAATACCATCAGTGGTCATCAAGATCATGTATGAATATATATACAGCTGCTCTTCAAGGCTTACTTCAGTTCATTCTAGGAAACATCTTACATCTCTAATGTTTTAATGTTAAAAAGAGGGATAAGCATTTTTGAGAGCTGATGCAGGTCTATAGTCCATAAAGTTAAGGAACCCATGACATATGTTGAGTATTGGTTATTTTTAATGTTTTTAATGTAAGAGATTATCTCTGACCAAACAACTTGATTGGACCCAAAACAGCATCTGAACTGTTGTAGTAAAAGAAATGTTTGTTTTTCTTTAGCTTACTTTTTTTTGGTTAGGCTAATTTAAAAAGTTTTCTTTAGCTTTCAAAAAAACTCAAAAAAACAAACCAAACCAACCCAACCCACTTTGCACTTAAATGCATGTGTTTTGTTGTATGGAAAACATTTACTGTTCATAAAACTGAAAGTCTTATGAAAAGCAAGAAAACAGATCTTGGAAGAGAAATCATTCTGCTGAGAATATTTGGCATTGCCTGGAGTTAATGAGTCAGTATAATTCAGTTTTACTTCTAATTTTGCTTGGATCCCCTCCATAGAATATCTTAGCTTTCCCAGGTTTTTGTGGTTGTGAATATCCATTTGATCTACAGAATGGATACCAAATCAGTCTACTTGCTACTGAAATGTACAAATTTGGGACAACTACTTAGATAGGATTAAATATGCCTAATTGTATTTTATGATGGGTTGATCTTGGCTGATCAAAAAGTGCCACCAAGACTGCTCTCCTCAGCTTAACAGAGGATAGTAAATATCACAGAATGTTTGTGGGTTGAGATAAGGACGGGGAGAGGTCACTCACCAATTGCTGTCATGGGCAAAGACTGGAGCTGAAGAAATTGATTTATTGCCAATCAACTCAGAGCAGAACAATAAGAAATAAACCTGAAACTTGAAATACCTTCCCCCCACCCTCCCCTTTTTCCCCAGGCTCAGCTTCACTCACTTTTTCTCTACCTCCTCCCCCGCAGCAGTGCAGGGGGACAGGGGACAAGGGCTCTGACAGTTCATCACATGTCGTCTCTGTCTCTCCTTTCTCCTCAGGGGGAGTACTCCCCACGCTCTTCCCCTGTGTCATCATGGCTCCTTTCCAGGAGGTACAGTTCTTCAGGAACAGGCTGCTCCATTGTGTGTTTCTCACGGGGAGACAAGTCCTGCCAGCAAACCTTCTCCAGCTTGTGCTCCTCTCTCCATGAGTCACAAATCCTGCAGAAGACTGCTCCAGCACAGGCTTCCGTCATGTTCACAGCCTGATCTCAGTCATCCACCTCTTCTGAAGTGAGGTCATTCCCGTGCTGCAGGTGGATCTCCACTCTCCCATGGACCTCCATGGGCTGCAGGGGCTCAGCTGCCTCATGTACCACGGGCTGCAGGGGAATCTCTGCTCCAACATCTAGAGTACCTCTTCTCTCTTTGTGGCACTTCATGATATGTTTGGGTAGGCACGGGGGTTTGAGATTGATGATGGAGGTGTTTTCCAGCCTTAATGGTTCTGTAATTCTATGATTCACTTGGTGTCTGCAGGGCTGTTGCTTTCTAACTTCTCTCTTCTTTGGCTGCAATTGTTTCTGCAAAAAAATTCTTTCCCTTCTTAAATCTGTTATCCTAGAGGTGGTACCAAAGTCACTGATGGGCTCATCCTCGTCCAGTGGTGGGTCTGTCTTGGACCCACCTGGCATTGGCTCTGTTGGACTTGGATGAAGCTTCTGGCAGCTTCTAAGTCACCCTTGTATCTCACCTGTTACTGAAATATGGCTGTATAAATCCAATACATATGTGCTTGAAAATAGGATACTTATTTTTCTCATCTTTGCCAGTATAGAGATTATATTGAGACACATTTGTCATCTCTTTCTTTTGATGATTTTTTATTGGTGCTACCCTGCTTCCTTTGCAGCTTAAATATGTGATCTATGTTGCTTATCTGTTCCTCAGATAGTGCTATTCTTGAGACTTCCTTTTCCAAAATGTATTACTATTGGAATTATGGCTGGGGTAGCATTAGGTTTTTTTCACAGTGAACAGTATGGGGTTCTGTGTATGGGGCTTGATTGGAACCTGGACTTAAAACATAACAAATATATCAAATACTTTAAAAACACCTGAACATGTAGTACTATGTGCATATTTTGATATGTTGAAACCTAAAAACATGAACTGGACACCTTTTTTTTTTTCTTTTTGTTTTAGTGTGCATATAATGCAGCTGGATCATGTTCCTAAGGTATGTAGTTATGGTTGTGCTACTGCTCGTAAATGGCATTTTGAAATAGAATACCTGATTTTGAATTAAAAGCCAGGGCTGGCTAAATAAATCAATAATGTCACCCCTTCAAGTAATGGCAGAAGTTGTATTTTAAAGTAGGTGCCAGCCTGGGTACTCTGAGCACTCTAACAAACTAGGAAGTCAAGAATAGATGAGCAAAAAAGCTAATAGCCATGCTTTTTCATCACTTCATTTTGTACATATCTGACTGTTGAAAGACCTAGTAGGTAAAAGGAAGACATCTGTTTGTCAGTTCCCTTCATTCCTACCAAAAAATCAGTCAGTTTCAAGCAAATTTGAAATCAAAAGTTAGGCTTATCAAAGATGATTAAATTCATTCAAAATCCATGAAAATCAAGGAAAAGAGAGCAGTGGTGGGAACAGCAGGAAAAGTTCAAACATTAGCCATTTGTTGGTACTAGCTTCAGCAAGCACATGATCCTCACTACTGGAGGGATAGGAACTGGAAGGAAGATCAGCTTTATTGTTGTTAAAGAAAGATCAGAGAAAACTGTAGGAAAAAGTCTCAAAAATTTTTACAGGGCTTCTTGTTGTTTTCAGATAAGGCTAAACAATCAACATTTGAAAATATTGTCCTGACAAAATTGTCTCGTGTGAGTAGTGTATCCATCTTTACCCTTTTTGCTATGTCCCCTCAAATTGATCCAATATTTGGCACTTTAAATTTGTAGCATTCCCAGGAAATGCTTTCTTTGTACTTTATCATTTGCATCTATATCTGAGGTACTTGCTTATCTTCACTAAAGAGCCATCTCTTGTTCTGTGTGCATTTTGACCTGGTTGAAGGGGAATGCCATCAGAGGTAAACACCAGTTCCACAGGATTGTTTGGTTTTTATTTGATTGGTTGTTTGGTTTTGTTTTATTTTTTGTTTGTTTGCTTTTTTTTGTGTGGTTGGTTTTTTTTATGCTGATGTTCTATTTTTTTTTAATGTATTATATTTCTGGGAAGAAGGAGGTGTCAAGAAAAGAAGTAGATTCTTTCAAATTGAAAAATATGAAATGTGGTAAGAGTTTCTGGGGACCCAACTGTGAATAATCAGTAGTAGGAGCTTTGCCTGTCTTTAAGACCCAGATTCACTTCCCTGTAAGACTCTTATTTGTCCTTAGGGCGTAAAAGAAGCAAATGTTGACAGCAGTGCTTAAATCAGTGTGGTGCTTTTTACAGCAGGCTTTTTTTTGCTTTGCAGAGGCATAATGGTCATGCTGTTGTATGGGGGTTTTGTTCTTGTCATATATTAGACTTTCCAGGTGAATAGGACTTCAGGCGCTGAATTGACACAGCATTTGTCCAAGAGATTATGTGAGTAAGTTGGAATCTTCGTTGAACAATTGCAAAATAAACCCACTTTCTCGATAAAAGCTTGCTACCAGTAAACACTTCCATGCTATTGTTGCACAAACAGTAATGGATCATGCTGTCCAAGTTTATGTCATGGTGGTGGCAGATGGCACACAATAAACAACCCGCTGTTTTGATTTCTGCATGCTTTGGTTGTTTGTCCAAATGAGCAGTAAGTGTAGCTAATGTTTAGGCTCCAAAATATCTTTGAGTGGAGAATGCTTCAGGTATTCTGTATTCTTGTTTTCTCATCAGAGTTCACAAAAAACCTATACCCTTGGAATAGCTGTGATGTTTGGTTTTCTGACCACTTGATGTTATGTTATGTTATGTTATGTTATATGTGGTGTGTGCTAATAAAGTATTCAGCGTCTTCTGTCAGGGTAGAAGGAAGGGTTACATCAAGGAGACCTATTTTGCTAAGTGTGCTATTTCACTCTTTTCTTCTTGCTTCTAGTCAAGAAAGAGAAGTTAAAATTACCTTTTTATCCTTGTTCTTCCTAAAATAATAACCAAATCCATATTTTAAAGTGTCTTTGGATTACCCTATTCAATTCTTTTTCTCTTTCTTCTGCTTTATTCCAAAATCAGCGAAGAGGGAAATTTAATTGTACTATTATTTGACTTCCAGATAAAAAATTACCTTGTAAAAGCCAATTTCAATTGGTGCTGATGTGTTTGCTTTTTGAAATATCGAACACCTGAAAGTTTGATTGCTCAGGATCAGATTTGATGTAATTTCTGTGGTTTTCTTTGATCTCTAAAGACAGCAGGAGTCTACCTTTTTGAATGGCACTTGAATGTAGGTTAAAAAAGGAAAAAGAAAGTAGCATGTGTGAATATCAGGGCAAATTATATCATTATATCCTGAATGACATGCCTTGGAATTACAGTGCTTAGCACAACTTGCTCTGTCCTCAATAAATAGAATTACTTAATTCAAATATGTGTATGAAAATTGCCATTTGTATGATTTAAGTCACAACCATTTAACTATTGTAATTGGAATTGATTGTCCAAGTCTTTGTAACTCGGTTCCATGGTAACAGTTTGGATATTAGTGTGCGGTAATAAAATTGCCATGGCTATACAGACTGAAGCCTTGATCTTAAAATGAACTTCACATGAAAACAGGGTCTTACACTTCTCTAGTCACTGGCATTTTCACACCCTGTTGAAATCAGCTTGCAAAACACTTGGTCATGAGCAGGAAAGATTGCTGCTCTGAAAGACTTTAATCTTAATCTCTGTGCACAAGGGTCAGAGTAAGGCTTCTTTGGAACAGTTTCCTAACAAGTTAAGAAATTTAGTAATGGTTGAATAGGGAGTGGGCATTTGGCTGGTGTTTGTGTTTGTAACAAGGAATGACTGCAAGCTAAACAGGGCAAACTCTTTTCCCTACTATGAATGATCAAGACTTTTGAAATCCATTGACTTCAGCTGGCCATTTATTGGCCCTTCCCCATTTCAAAAGACACACTTCCGCTGTTTTTCTGAGCTATCACCGCAGGACTTATAGTCCTTCTCAGAGATCCAGCACTTACTGAAGTTCAGCCCAGCAGGTGCCCAGGAAGGTGAGAGGCCAGTTAAAGATGATGAGTAGACAAAATGAAATAATTAGAATCTATCAGGAGGTGGAGGGAAGGAAGTCCTTCAACGTGGCACTTTGTTCCTAAAGGAGACAGGTAATTTCTGGAATGTTGACATCACTTCTTAACCATAGGAGATCTCATATTTGCTGCTGCCAGCATTTGGTATAGGAAATTGTAATGATAACCATTGAAAATGGAACAGGATAAGAATTTAAGCAATCATTTAATATATATGACTGACAATCACAGGTTAATTAGGTCAATTTAGCTTTGCTTAGATTAAGTGCAAGCAAAATGACCACAAGATCTGAGGTACAAGAGAAAAGCTGTAGCTTTACAAAGGCAAGGATTAGGTGAAACAGCTTCAGTGTGAAATTAACAATTAGGATATGTTTTTGGGTCATATTTGGTTTACAGTGTGACAGACTAGCATCTGACTACCTCAAATGGATATTGGACATCTGTTAAGACAGGATGGAGGGATCCAGTTTTTAAAAGAGTGGTACTTCAAAAAGCCTGCTTAAGGAGTCTGAGAATGAAGGAAATTGATTCCTTCAAATAAAGGATCTGGGATTCTCCTGTTTGTAAGAGCTCTGGTTGGAGGAGAAGGAGTGGTAGGAAGGCTCTGGAACGTGTGTGTGTGTCTGTGTATTGTGTATTTGTGACTGTGATGTTATGGTGGACAATTCAGTGTAGTGTTAGGCCAATATAAGTGAGCTAATTAAAGTCCTGAAAGCTGTATAGTTGCATCAATAGTATTCCATCAGTACTGTTGAACCAGTTAATCCTGCTTCACAGAGTGAATACGATTACAGCAAACAGCTACAGCCTCTGCCTACCAGTATTCTCTACCTTGTAGACACAGTAGTCTGGTATGTGGGTATAATTTTGCATAGTATACACTGGCCTGAAAAATTGCATGTCCTTGATAAGGAGAAAAAGTTCTCATCAGGAGACTAAAGTTTGAGAACCTAAACTG
The DNA here is from genome assembly GCF_022539395.1 of Myiozetetes cayanensis. Lineage (NCBI taxonomy): Eukaryota > Metazoa > Chordata > Aves > Passeriformes > Tyrannidae > Myiozetetes > Myiozetetes cayanensis. Next base: position 15,405,035 of record NW_026087631.1, on the reverse strand, counting down.
TGTTTTTCTAATTTAAACTACTATAAGACCACCAAAGCATTTTGTGCAGTTCTTAAGGTGCTCAGAATAAAGAGGAGAGAGGACGTGTGTAGACCCCCTTTACATACCCTAACTCTGAAGAGATGAGGAAGGGGAGACCATTTTTTTAAAACGATTGAACTGAAGAAATGTTCTTCCATCCCATCATGCAAAGACCTTTTTTTCTATTAACAGACACTCCTAAGACCTGGTACCTATGTTTCTGAAAATTGTTTCCTCTTTTCTGGCCACTTCATTCTAATGCAAGCATCTTCCAAGTTTTTTTTGACTGAAATAATGTCCTTTTAAATTAAGTTCTGCAATTTATGAGCTTCTTAACCAGATTTGCTTTCCTGAAAATTTCGTTTTTGACTCAAATTAAAGTCAGCATTTGAAGTAGTGATATTGCATATGAAATGACATTTTTAGATATCCCCAATGCATTGGAAGCTTTATTATTAAATGGCTTGTTAGCAGAATGTCTTGTTAGCTGGTATATAGTTGCTTGTAATACTTCTGGAATTTCTGTTGATTTATAGGTCGTACCATAATATAATGTGTAGAAGAAAAGAATGCAAAAAAAATTAGTTATTTCAGAAGTAGTTGGTGAGGTGATGACAAGCTGATAACAAATTTTCACTGTTTACCAGTTGAAGAAAAGTTTCTTTAAAACCCTGCTTTCTCACCATTATCTAGAAAACAGCACTATTGTCTTCTAGGCATCAATATTAATCTTCCTGTGCATCAACACAACAAAGTACTTGTCAGGAATAACAGGTCAAGCCATTGACTGTAAATAAAAGGGAATATTTAAATTCTTTCAAGTAAAAGCCCCCCACACTCCTTACAACATAGAGTTATATTGTGCATCTCATTGACATATTATTTTGAAGCCAAACTTTAGTGACTTTCACTTCTCAGGTATTAACATGCTGTTTATTCAAAAAGACTGAAATCTTTCTTGAGTATAGGTTTATCTGTTTTGTGTTGTCCAAATGCATCAAATCAGAGATAAAACCATGCTTTTCTTTTTGCTGGGATGCCATCATACAAATCTCTATGCTTAGATCACCTAAAACTTCTCATGTGGTTTGGTATCCATCACCATTCTTTCCTAATAGTGAACAGAGCTCAAACAGCCTTTACTGGTAAAGTCCTTTTCCCAATTCAAGGTGTAAGAACACAGATTAATTCAAAAGTAGGTATGTTTTTTGGAAGACAATGAGTTTAGGTGTCCCATAAACAGGAATCCTTCAACTCAGATGATATCTACCCGTCTGGTTAGTTTTAACTTCAGAAGTCCGTGTTTGGGCCTAATTATTGTCTCTATCTCTTCCAAAATCTAAATAATTTATTATGCAGTCAGATGCACTTTGTTAACTCAGGGCTTTTTCACATTTTTGGTCTGATTGATCAAAAGTAGAAAGAATTCAATGAAAAGCTGACCCAGACCTTTCAAAATCAAGGATTCCTTATCACAAGTTATAAACATTTAGCAGAGAGGAGGGAGGATTCCCTTTGAAGCAAGCAGAAACAATATGTCAAGATGATTTCCAGAACTCCTCTTAGTTTAGTCCAACAGTTCGACAACAGCAAGGTCAGATGGAGTAACAGTGCCTTGCCAAGAGGTTCTGCATCTACTATGGTTAGAAATAAATGACAAATTATGGAAAGTAGTAATGCAAAACCTCATGTCCCAAGTGTGTAAATACATCTCTTTTCAAGGTAAGGTAGGATGTGAATATACAATGTAAAACTAGCTTAAGCTGAATGGAAACATGCAAATATTTAGTTTAGAAAGAAAAGTAACAGAAAGAGGACAGTTTAATAAGGAATGGAAAAATCAAACATTGTTTGGTATCTTACTGTACAACAAAGTTATATATTCCATTCACATTTGTGAATGTAAACACTTTCAGTGCTGGAGCTTTTGAGAATGATTTTCTCCTTAAATTGTGGTCCTTTATTTTATCAGTATTTTGAACACAGGAAAATCTGGTTTAAGTCTTGTCAGTAATTCTTTTCAAATAACAGGTTTGACAACTCAATTTTCCTGTTACTGGTTTACTCTATGAACTTTCAAATCACCAAAGCATTATTTGTTATTCCTGTGCTTCTTTTGACCCGTATTTTAATTTTAGTTGTCAAAATGCAAACAGATTCACGGTCTTAGTTACATTTCAACACAGTAATTGCTAAATCGTTTAGGAAAGAGAAAATAAAAAAAAAAAAAATCACGCAAGTTGTTATTATGCATGTGTGTTTTTAATATCTGATTTTCAGCATAACCTTAGATTACAATGCAGGTTAAATTTCCCTTGCTGATTTATAAGTATAATGTAAACTCTGGGCTCAGCTAATGATACTGCAATATAAAATTGTTCTGTTGCAAAGTAAAGACCTTGCTTAGCACTGCAAAGCTCTGGGTTCATTTCAATGTGATCATTCAGGCACTATGAAGGGATTATGCTTTTATTGTATTTTTTTTCATGAATACATGAATGAATAATAAGTTCAACAAACAAGAGTTCCCTACTGGCTATGTCAAAGAAATCATTTTGTAACATGTTATGAATTTCAATCAATCATCCTCAACAGTCCTTGTCCTGCTGAGGTTTGTGCATTAATAAAGTAAGCATTTTGAAACTACTGCAAATAGTCTTGAGTCTTGATCAGAATGTGGAAGATTAGGAAGTTGAAAAGGAGTGCTAAAGAGGAAGCATCCTTTGTGTATTCTTCCATGTTTTTGATGTACCTACCTATCCACATTTTACAAGCACTGATTGTGTTGTATTTACATGTCCAGGACTTGTGCTTGTTTTGTGTGCCTTCCCTTTCAGTCAGCTACTGCCCTTAAGAAAGAACTAAAAAAGTGATGCTAATGCCACAAATACATATAAATGCATACACATACACATGAAAGCCTGAGCTTCAGAAAAAGCAGGATGGAAATGCACAAGGGGACTGTTTGACCCTGAGATTAGCTAAGTTGATTAGAGCATGGTGCTAATAACACCAAGTTTTGGGTTTGAACACTCCATGGACCATTCACTTAAGAGCTGGACTCCATGATCCGTGTGGCTCCCTTCCAATTCAGAATATTCTGTGATTCCATGATTCTGTATTGTAAACCCCCTGCCACGGACAGGGACAACTTCACTAGACCAGGTTGCTCAAAGCCTCATCCAACCTGGCCTTGAACACTCCAGGGATGGGGCACCCAGTTTCTCTAGGCAAAGTGTTCCAGTGCCTCAACAACCTCATAATAAAGAATTTCTTAGTGATACGTAATCTAAATCTACTCTGGAAGAAGGTTTAAAAATGGCTCAAAATAAAAATAGTTTAAAACCATTCCTCTTTGTCCTATCACTATATGCCCTTGCAAAACGTCTCTCCCCATCTTTCTTGTAGGCTCCCCTTCATATAGTGGAAGGCGAGAATTAGGTTACCTCAAAGCATTCTCTTTTCCAGGCTTAACAATTCCAATTCTCTTACCCTTTCCTCACAACAGAGGTGCTCAATCCCTTTAATCATCTTCCTGGTTCTCTTCTGGACTTGCTCAAACACGTTGATGTTCTGCCTGTGCTGAGGAACCCAGAGCTGAAATGCAGTGTTACAGGTGGGATCTCACCAGAGTGGAATAGAGGGACAGAATCAGCTCCCTCAGCCTGCTGCCCACATTACTTTTGATGCAGCCCAGGATACAATTGGCTTTCTAGGCTGCAAGTACACCTTGTTGGTCATGTCTAGCCTCTCCTTCGCCAGAACCCTCAAGTCCTTGGCAGGGCTGCTCTTGTTCTGTTCTTCCCCCTGCCTGTATTGATACCAGGGGTTGCCCTGACCCAGATGAAGCACCTTGCTATTGATCTTGTTGAATCACATGAGTTAACAAGATGTCCTTCAGGTGTGTCAACTGCACCATTCAGCTTGATGTCTTCTGCACATTTGCTGAGAGTGTGCTTGATTCATTCTTCTATGTCATTAATGAAGATATTAAAATGATTTTAGTCCCGACATATATGGACTCCTGAGGCCACCACTTGTCACTGATGTCCACAGGACTCTGAGCCATTGACCACCACCCTCTGGATGTGACCTTCCAACCAAGTCTCCCAGGGTACCCTATTGACAGTCTCCTTGAAGAGATGGAAGTTTGCTTTCCTGAAGTTCAGGGGCTTAACTTCTTACCTGATTTATATGCGTGATCGCTGCAGCCCAGGTGGTCTCCAGTCTTGATGTCCTAAATTGGCTCACTTATGCTGGTGGCAGATCCAGTAATGCATCCTTTCTGGTAAGGCTGTCTATTATCTGACTTAAGAAGTTATCCTTCATGAGTTTCAGGAGTCTCCTGGATTGCCTATACCTCACCATGTTGATGTCTCAGTACCTTAGATAAAAGGTAATTGCATTGTGCTGTGCAGAGGAAGCTGCTGTATTAAAGAGTTAGCAACACTATGCACATTGAACAGAGTAACAGGATTAGTGTTGTATAGAGGAGAAAGGAGCTGACAAAAAAAAAGAAAATTAAATGATTCACAGAAAGACATCTGTAATAAAATTGTTTAAGCTGGAGAAAAATCTTCCCTAATACAGCAATCTTAAAAGCCTAAAAATGCTTCAAACTGTTTTCCCTTAGAAAATGTAACAAATACTTGTTGGCTATAGGCTCCCCTTTTAACCATTTGATATAACAGTTGCTTCTGGGTGATGCCCTTGGGGTTTCATGCAGGTGACTCAATTTTTATAAGGTGCCTAGGGTATACTGTACTAATTTACCAGCATGGGGAATTAGGTAGAAATGCCTTTGTGCACTGATCATTTTCCAGCTCATCTTCAGGTTCAATGAATTACATATTTGTTTGGTTTGGTTCTTTGAGAAATCCTTCTATTCTTTTTCATGTCTGAAATGGTTCATATTAAAGCTTTCATAATACCCTTCAGTTTCTGTGTTAAATTTATGTTTAAATTGGAATGAAAGTAGGAATCTTGGCAGTTTAGATAATTCACTTCATCTGGTGGCCAGCTATGTTAACAATCACATCATATGCCAGCACTTACGCTAGATGAAAGGAGTCCCTGGGGCACTAGAACTGCATTTTAGAAGCATAGGAAAAATACAGTTATGGTCTTTGTTTCATCGTTTTATTCTGTAAAATGGAAAATTGTTTTAACTGGAATTTTTAAGTGTTAAAAGAATAATTTAAAGGTTATGTTGAGGACTATTTTGGGTGTATTTGCCTTGGACGCTGAATGGTAATTGATCAGTATTCTGGACAGGAAGTGTTCAGCACAATGTCAGCAAATTATGTCTTTTTATTCTGATGTATTGAGCACTTGGAGGAAATGGTATATTGTTAGCATATGAATAACATCAAAGCCCCACATTGCAAGATGTATTTCAGTCTTCTGGAATAAAATGCATGGCCTCCCCTTCGAGTATTTAAGTGCCTCCCCTTGTAATATAGTGCATGCTTGAACCTTAAAGCTTTTTCTTGTTTAACATGGACAAACTGAATTTCAGGATTCAATTGCTGGTGCATGACTGCACGTTCCATCACTTAGCAAAAACATTTGCAATATCAAATTGGCTTCCTGCTTGAAGAGTAAAATGTATTTGATTAAAAATGAGATTCTTGTGGGAAAAGTGGTTGTGCTGTTTTCTTTTTTTAAGAGCAATTCTCACAGAATGAATTTATGTCATCTGTGTTTCCCTGATAATCAAAGTGACTGTAACTACCCTGCATGAAAAGTATGAATTTAAACAATACATTACATCTGAGCTTATTCTGATTTGGCCTTCATTACTGCCTCCCGTGATTATGTTTCTGAAATTAAACCAAATTAGAAAACAGCCAAAAGTAAATCCCAGAGATTTACTGAACTGCTGTCCTTAAGGAATATGCTTTTCCTTCTTTTATTGTCCTGTAATAAAAACAAGGAAGCACTCTTTAACCTTTTTTTTTGTTTGATTGGTTTGTTGGTTGGGGTTTTTTTTGTTTGGTTGTTTTTTTTTAAGAGCTGGAGTATTATGCATGAGACGAAATTTTTCTAACTTGAAAATCTCAGCTACAATGAGTCTCTTGGATGAGTGCTTGTTTGATAATCTATTGCAGACAAAGAAATGCCAAATGTTTAACTATTTAGTCCATTAGTTTAAAGGCTATGGGTAAGAAAGTTTGCTTACACTAATCATCACCTACTTATTTGCAGCCATGTTTGGCTCATGAAGATTTCACTACTTTTCCATGGTAACTTTATTCACTGGATGAGTAGAAAAGCCCTTAGAAATGTGGGTCAGTATAAATAAATTAAAAATATTTAACACTACTATGAGACTGGTGGAAACTGGATGCTCAGTATTGATCAGGAATTTCCAGTATTCTGAATCTATTCCCATTCACATCAAAGATATGTCTGACTCAGATAACTTTGTATATCAAATCAGTGTTGGTTTCTTTGCTTTTTAACACCAGTTATTACAAATTTCCTTTTAATTATACTTTTAAAAATAACATGATGTATTTCACAATTCCCTTTGCATTCAAATTTATTGTTAAAAAATTCAAAAGCCGTTGTACCTGAAACACTGTGCTATTACTATGTAATATTTCCAATACTAGAGGCTCTGACTAGGTTCTGCTTTGCTCCCCTTGCTCAGCAACACTCTGATCCACCAGAAATATGAACAGACTCCACTTTGAGACCATGAATAATAAAACTATTGAAGTCAAGGAGACTACAAATTTTTACGTGTTTTGCTGGACAGGGTACGAAGGGTCTTTCACTTCAAATGACAGTACAGATGTAGGGAGAGAGGATTGATTTGTTTCGCAGTTACTAAAAATGGTGTTGCTTACTCTATCACCTTATTACCAATATGAAATATAATAATGGCCACTCTTCACGAGTGAAGATCCGGGGAAGGTCTTTCCACCTTCCAGCCTGCGCATTGGATTTTTTAGGTGAGACACAGTGTGCGCGGAACTGAGCCCACCCTTTAATCCTAAGGTTCATCTGCCGGGGCCAAGCGAGCTTGGACGGTGGCAGCGAGGTCCTTAGGACGTAGGTGGGTTGCCTTTAAGGGCTAACGAGCCCCACCTGCCCGGGAGTGGCCCTGACCGGGAATCGAACCCGGGTCCCGGCGGTGATAGCGCGGCGCCTTTACCACTAGACCACCAGGGGCTCCATGAAATATAGATACAGATATAAAACTATACAGATACTTCGGAAATACTCATTATATTAATATTTTGAAAGAAAATGTAATTTTTTCTAAAATAGTTACTGCGTGATACACATTTTAGCTCAGAGCTAGACGCTCATAAAATTAAACAACTGATGCTATCCCACACTAAATGTACAGGTCTTGCTTCATCCAAGGGAAAGAGAGTGAAAGAAAAGAAAATTAATTCCAGAAAATCCATCAATTTACTGTCCACACATGGATTTGCTTTAGAATAAAAATTTAAAAATCACTTTCGTCTTCTCAAGTATTTCTTCACCCCTTAACCGATAAAAATACAACAAACCATTTTTATTTCTTAAAAGGCCGCTTGGGAAAAGTAGTTCCTTCAATCTATAACTTTAAAGTGTGAATCAGCCAAGAGTGTGATGACTGCATATTTGGGACTTTGCTGGTCTTGCTGCAGTTAAACATGTGCTGAAGATTTAAAGACATCTCAGGTGGTCTAAAACTCTTACCACCCAGTCTGATTTTGGGTTTAGTATACTATAAATAAATGTCAGAAACCACCCATTGTTAATAAGTTGTGCTGCAGTAGCTCTTAGAACTCGCAATAACCTGATAAGTCAGTGGAAATGCCGTGTTAAGACAAATTAAAATAACACTAATAGACTTATGTTTTTTATGGAATAACTCCCCATCACAGTGGTCCAGATCTACGCCTATACATCATTTGCTTATTAAAGATGAGATTAAAGATTACACTAACTGACTTCCAAGTGTATATGGAAGCAACAAATGAAAATCCACAAGATTTTCAAGTCCTCTTCAGAGTTAGAAACATTGTATAATATTACTTGCATTAATTTTCAGGTCATCAGATCTGTGGCAAAGTGCCTCTACAAGAAATGTACAGGTATTTTCAACTGGATCTTTAAATATTTTATAGATGGTTTTGACTTTATAAGGATCACAAGCTGTTAAATAGTAACTTTTCCTAACAAATCCCTGTTCCGGAAGCACCTGTGCTAAAGAGGTGTGTGCTGATCTGCTGAGAAAATTGGCAGAACACTCCAACATTTGCTGAATAAAACTGGAATGAAAATCTTTCCAATGAATTCTCAAGACAATCTCTTTGAGGTACTATGCAACCATTCTACCCTTTTAGTATTTGCTAAATGGAAATAAAAAAAAACGCTTCAGCTGAGTTATTGATAAAGCGAAGGAAATGGGATGAAAAGAAAGCTAAGGACTTGTCTGCAGAGGAAATACAAATAATGGGGTGGATTATTTATGCATGTTTAGTATATGTCAGACATAGCTGAAGGAAGAGTTATGGATTAGAAAAGGTACATAGGATTGCCATGAGAATCTATACTTTGTTGATGGAAATGCTTATTTGTGCTAAAAACTCACAGAAGAAAAAAGTAGATTAAAATGTTTTTCCCTGAATTTGGAGACTAGTTTCTGTTTACCATTTGTCTAAACCCTAAAGTGTTAAATTGGAGGAAAGGGGTAATAAGAGTAGACAACAAAGATAAGGATGAGTTCATACTCCCTAAGTGTGGGTAACCACACTCTGTCTCCAACTCCCTCAGTGTTCACTTGCTCACTCAGAGGGAAAATAACATTTCTTTTTAAATTCTGTTGAGAATGTGAAAAACCTAAAGGAGACTGCAACCCTGTTACGCTTGTTGGTGCGGAGTACCTAACAATCACCTTAAGGATTCTGGGTTTGTTGCAGTCATTCACAAGATCTTTGAACTATTCTTTCTATTTGTTCCTGTTATATGAACCAGCAGGAGGCTGAAAAGGACAAGACTGTGACTTACTGATGTGTTCAGAGGGCTACAATCTTGTGAATTCTGTTCCCTGCTGACATGAAGAATAGGAAGGAAGAGAAGAGCAGAGTAGCTGTACAATATATCGTGATGGTATCAAGCCTCTGTGCTCTGGATGGTTTGTTTGATCACCTTTTAAAGGATCTGTAATTTTAACATTATTGTGACCCTTTCTATAGGTCAGTGGAAGAGGACTTCTGTCCTTGCTCCTGCCCTTCTTATCCTTTACTATTATCTAAAGGCAATGTATTTTTTTCAGGAGTGAACCTAATGAAAGCAAAGCCCTAACAGGGAAAAAAGTAGTGAGAAGTTTTGAAGAAAATAAATTAGAAAAAGTCCACAGCAGTCCACAGTAACCTAGAACTACTCAGAGGTTGCTTGCTTGCCACTGTGTTACAAAGATAGTATTACTTATGATAAAAGGTCTGAGTAGGCTTTTACCACCTTTCCAAGTACATGGACAAAATAAAACCCACACTTTTTTACAGTGTAACAGTAAATTAATCTAAAATTATTATTTACAGTAATGTGTATCAACCTTGGTGCTCATTAATGGAGCTAAGTTTACAACCCAAGTATGTCCTTTTCATTCCTTTAATTTGATTGTATTCACATTAATAACCTGAACAATGGGCCATGAAGAAAAACAACACTGAACCATTATCTCACTTCTTGAATCCTGTCAGTTCACTTTTGCCTCACATGTTTTGTAATCTTACTTCTCAGCCTGGCACAGAAAGTAGAAACATTTCTCTCTATAATCTTCAGGTGCAGTAGATAGTACAGATCAAATTACAAGTGGGCACCAAGTCAATATGTCAGACAAGGAGGAGATCAACTCCATGGGAAGAAGATTCAGACCAATACTGTAAAATGATAATTGTTCTGAGGACTGTCTTTTGGTTTTACTATATGTACTTATGAATAAAAAATAGTGATCAGAGAACCTTAGACTTATTGCACCTCTGCTAGTGCTGAACTTATACCAAAGCATGACTCAGTGGTGAGCATATCAAGAAATCAAAGGCCATATTTAGAGTTCTGTGGTAGTCTGAAGCATTCTGTTCTTTGTACATCAGTTAAATAAATAGCATTTAGTTGAGTAAGTTTTTCTGTTTCTTGTGGTTCTTATTTGTGTGCTTGCACAACTATTGATCAATGGGGAATGTCAGATATGTGACAGAAATTCTGAATTTCGACTTGCAGGCTCTATCTGCAAAGCATGGTTTGATTATAGTATGACATGGAATTTAGTTGCTGCATCTGTAACTACCATCTACATTTTACTTGTGCTACTGCTGAGTAGAACTACCTGTTATCTAGCAGTGTGCAAAGTCAGTCAGCAATGGGACAAAACAGAAGTGAAAAATGTGTTGTGATTTTTCAGTCTAAGTCAGTCCTGTGTACTAGGAATCCGGTCTTTGTTGGCACCTATACTTTGCAATTCTCATGAGACCTTCTCTAAGTTTCTTAGAATTATAGCAATATACAGGTAAGTTGATTTAGGAAAAAAAAAAAAAAGGATTTTAAAAGGTGATCATATTTATTCTGCAGGCAATGGAACTGGGATAATAATTTAACTTTTTATTCTCTTTGAACTTTTCTGCTGATATTTATTTACCACATGCACCAGTATGGAGCTCATGGTATTCTGTCCTGTAGAATTAGAAATGTAGGGGGAGTTTGCACTGGGAAATGCTTTGGTTCCTTAAGGGAAAGTAGAGATAATTATCCACAGACATCAGGTATTTTAGTGCTAACTACAGCCTCAGAATACTGGTTCTTTTTTTTCCTACCAGTTTTCTTTAATGGAGTTTTCTGCTGAGACCTAATAGTGGGGTTTTTCTTTGGTTTTTTCATTTTTTCAATTTTGGCTGGAGTAAATTACAGTCTTACTAAATCATTAAAGCTGTGTCCCATAGCCATGAGATTATTGATCTGTGTGTGTGTTAACAAGAGGAAAATGCTAATCAATTACATAAATTGATTTGATGACTTATTGGTTGCTTTTCAGATAGGAAAACGACTTTCAGAAGGATGATTTTGACCAGCGGTCAATATGGCAGGTAAATTTTGATGCATCTTCAGCTTTTAAATCTGCTTAAAAGTTTTGAGGTAAGTGGCTCAGTTTCTAAATCTTGGAAGAGGTAAGAAATGGTGTTGCTGAAATAACAGTAAAAGACCTATGTATCAGGTGACTCACTACACTGTATGATGAAGTAGGTGAGCAATAGATTTTATTTCATGCAATATTCTATGAAAAGTGTACTAGTAAAAGAGACCCCTACTCTGTGAGTTAAGGTATGTATTTCACTACTGGCAGCATATACGAAATGCAGGAGCTCAAATATTACAAAGTGGAAATTAATGTGCATTGGTGATCTTCAGACAATGGTGGTACTATGTCTACTAAAGTCTGAAATTTCTGCTGTGGCCTTCCATAAAGCTTATTGGTCTTTCATGCAGCATGTCCGTAAATCAGTGAGGTTTAAATAGCACTGCCATCTAAAACACCTGCTTATTTGCCTCAAGAAAATTCTGTAGCATTTTAAACATCACTTTATGACATTGTAAGTGATGCCTACTCTACAAGCACTTGGAAGAGCCATTAAAGTTAAGGGTCTATCAGCATTTCATTATAAAGCTTGATTTCAAGGAGTTTATAGTCAGCCATTTAAAAATGCATCTGACTGAAACCTGATATGTGACTCATTGTGTTCTTTTTACTGTTGGACAAATTATTTCAGGTTGCTTTTTTATTTGTAGGAGGTGGAGCCAGGAAAAATTATGTATAAATATTTTTCTTACAGAATATTTTTTTTCTTATAGATAACAACCCTTGAATATTTTATTTCCACACAAAATGTCTTTCTGATTGTGTACTTTGAAAGATCTTATCATGTCATATGAACTAATAGCTTGCAGTTATTATACTCTAGTATGTATGATAACTTCCTTTTTTTTTTTTTTTCTCAAATATTGAAAAAATATTTGGTTTCTAGTTTTATCAAAGAAAATTTTAGGAGACCTTATTTATTGGTTTTAGTTTTAACAAATGGTTTTAGGTGCTTTGTGTAACGGAAGACAGAACTGAACTTCTAAGTTAGAGTTTGTAATAATTTTATTTATAAACGCTATTTTTTTAAAAATCTATCAATCAACATTTTAGTGGCTACCAAGAACATCAGTGCTATACTTTGTTGCATTATTCATTTGATCCTTGATAAGAGATTAAAGGATGGGATTTGAAACATACTGACAAGTTGCCTTTTTTTGAGGACACCAGATCTGAAGTAACTCTGTGAAGAAATTAATCAATAAAGTTTTATGACAACAAACAAATAGAAATGAAACTTTCCTAACTGCTATTTCATAGATTTATAAAGTTCTGGAATACATACCTTATGTTCTAGGTGTGCAAAATGGAATAGAGAAACAGCTTTGTCCTAAGGTGCTGACAAAAATTCACAGATTGAATGGCACTTCAAATTCACCAGTAAAGTCCCTGAGAGTGATTGTTGGTCCAAGATGTAAACAATATATTGTCAGCAGAAAATACTGTTCTGTAAGTAGTCTATTACACTGCATGCCATTTTCAGTGTCAAAATTTTCTGGAGATCTGTTAAACAGTACCACTACAAAAAGTCATGGTATGGGATACCACATCTGAAGTGTAAAGAAATTTATTTTTTTTTATAATAAGGTATTTAGTTATACCGTTACTTATGACTTTATATTCTTTAATAAGATATGCTGAGAATTAAATTACCCTGATTATGCATGAATGGGAAGCTATCTTTTATTCCATTTGGAGAAAGTTGATCTAGAACTTGTTCAGTGTTTTCTCTCTTTCTAATTGCTCTTTCAACCTAAAGTCCAGATAATTGCAACTAAAAATAGGTGTTGGGGAAGTGATGACTTAAAATGCTCTGAATATGTGGTTGAATTCAGCCAACTGGCTGCAGAGCTGTAATTCAGTCAATAACTTTTTGCCTTGTTTTAGCTTCCCTAGAACACATGCACATCTTACAGAATCACAGGTAAGGGAGAAGTTTTGATACATGTCAGGTCTAGTATGACCATTTGTAGAAAGTTTCTGGTGAACAGGAACTTAGTGTGCAGAACAGCTGGAAGCCCATTCCTGATTAAGGAGGATGTTTCATTTTCTCCTTTTGCAGCATCAGGAGATAAAGTCCCAGCACAAAATGACATAGCTGTGTGAGTGGATGAATGCGTACATGTTTATATGCATTTTTAGATATTAGACATATTTTTAATTTTGTTTAATGAAAGTTTTTGAGTAATTTAGCCCCTTTCTTCCTAAGCTGTTTTTACGGAAGCCTCTGATTATTCAGACAGATGTAACTTTGAAAATCAGTACTTTTCACGAAGTGAAGAGGTGGGAAACAGAAGTCACTCCCTACTGGTTAGAGATTTGTTGTGGTTTTTTGTATTGTTCTTATAGTTTTGGCAGTCCAACTGAAATCAACTCTTGTTTTCTCTTCTGTTTGCTGTATCTAACTGTCATACCGTTGTACTATACAATCGTTAATGAGTTTAGCAGGGCTATAAAACAGTGGCCCCAGTTGTCCTTGGCTCCCATATCCCAGAGTCCTGTCAATTTATAGACAAGAATTCACTGTTTGTATTTCACATGGCCAGTGGCGTTTTTGCTCTCTACAGTCCAGCTGAGCTTGAACACGAAATGTATCATTGCTCCTTGGTTAGGGAGATGCACTAAAGGACCTCCTGAGATCTGTCTAGTCCTTTTACACTGTGAACACATTATGTGCCTGTGCAGGGTGTACTGAAAGTGAGTCAGTGGGAACCAGATCAAAGTAAAGGACACTGAAAACACAATGGCATTTCCATATTGACCTTAGCTACTTCAAGGCCTTTCACATACCCCGGGAACAGAGCTGTGCATCTCTGTTGCCAAATGAGTGAAACACAAGTATTATTTATTTTTTAAAAGAATCCGATACTGTGAATCACATTTTAATCCAGATCATGACAGTAGATGTGTGCGTGATCTTGAGCAAATGACACAATCAACATCTAATGACTTTAGGGTAATTTCCAGGGTTAGATCAGAACTAATACCGCTGTTGGGTAAAAGACTAGCAACAAATTTCTGGGAGAGGGACCTTAAAAATTAATGGCTTTATGACCAATGCAGTTGTAGTTTTGGAGTATCTTTTCTGGTTCAGGGCTTCTGTTACATTGGTCACCTTTGCTGCCATTTTCTGAATAATGTATGTAGGGAAGGTGTCTGTGCAAAGGTAATGAAAACATGTAACAGATAGATAGTAATTTATTTTAGCAAAGATTTAACTGCATACTTAAGATGAGATTACAGGCTTAGCAAAAGCATGAATGCATAGCTAAATATATATCAGCTGCTCAGCGTTTACAACTGTGATATTGCCACTAGCATTACAGCAATGTCCCAGACAGAAAGTGTTATAAATTTCCCTTTAAACTAAATGTAAAGAGAAGTCTTTAGTTCTGACAGTGATTGCCCTTATATACACTTGTTTCAAAGCTCTTTCTCTGAAAGAAGGAGGGAAAAGAAGAAAAAAATGCTAATTCAGCAATCTGTTGTTGGTTATGTGATGTTATAGTTGTTGTTCTCATTCTTACCCGGTGAGATTTCCTTCCGAGTATTCAGAAAAGACAACTTTTAAAATATCTGATACTACCTTTCTAAAATCCCTTCTAAGCTTTTCCTCCTAAATCTTCAGTTACTGATTTTCTGTTCAGTTACCAGGCTGAGAAAGACCATTTTCTGTCATGGACATGGTAGTGAAGTCATACTCATCTGCTATCACTGTGCTTCCTCAGTTCAAGACCACAGTGCAATCTGGGTATTTATTCTCCCTGAAAAGGATAAAGGGGAGTAGAAAGCTAACTAATTTCTGTGGATTGGTAGCCAGGATTGACATGGTTTCTGATAAGCAAATGTATAGACATAACATGCAGATTTAGGTGTCTGAAGATATAATTCTTTGTCTCTGTACTATGGAATGCAAGATGACCAGAAATAATAGTGATAAATGCTCTGTCATTGTCTTGGCATTGACTTATTCTCTGTAATAGTGGAAGGAAAAAGGCCCATCACTAATTACCAATTAGGCTGACACAATAGGTAAAAAATTCCAATGGTCAATAGCATATTCTTACCTATTCTGCTTTCTCTGACAGCCTTAATTCATATTTTTTATTTCCTTTGCTGTGATCATTACTTAGGGCAGCAAGACAATAGCAGACCATTGCCTTAAGGGATGATGGTTCTTTCAGGTAGTCAGTGAGCACAGCACTAGCACTGTTGCACATTCCTTTGCTGTGGTACTCCAGTGAAGTCCTACAAGCAGCGTTGACCTGTCTGATCTGTGTAATCTGTCCAGAAGCTCTTGGCTACAGTTTCTCTTTTGAAAGCTGTACATATGAGCCAGTGCTTAGTCCTCAGCACCACTTAATCCCTCTGCAAATGTCTAACTTCTTTGACATGGAACCTAAAGTAACTGTGACAGTGACTGATTGTAGTTCCTGTTTTCCAGTACCTTATAATTTTGCTGCCAGCTGGTTTGTTTTTTTTTTTTTTCCTGATCCTTAAGTGTAAGGTGAATGTTTATACTCAGAAATGGAACAAGTCAATTATTATCTAACTCAAATCACTGAACAGCAGTCACTGGCATGCAGAATTGAACCATTTTTTCATAATTCTTTTTCCTGAGAGTGGAGTGTAAAAAAATGACTGTAATATACATTTTAGTGAAGCATCTGACTACTATGGGTAAGTTCCTGCTCTTCTTTTATAAAGAATCATCTGACTTCAGTTCAAACATTTATTTGTCAGCTAACAGTTATGCCTCATTTTCAGGAACATTAGGAACAGTCACATATGGAAGTCTGAGGAGGCTATAGGAAGATGAGAGAATGGAGTGTATTTATATTTTTCCTGCCCAGCACAAAATTGGAAATGCTGCAAGTCAGCACTTTAAACAAAAACCCTCTTTGGAATGGTGATGTGCTCAGCAGCAGCTCAGGAAAGGTGCAAATGAAAATGTACCAGATGGTACTATTTACTGAACACTGAATTCTGAATTTACTTCATTGTATGCATATGTATTCACAGGTCATTCTATCATTTTATAAATAATGGAGGAAATGACTTATGTTTCCTTACATAATACACCAAGAACATGGAATAGTCATTACATCATCTGGCTTTCGGAGTGAAAAGTACTTTACAAAAACAAATGTGCCTGTGAGAGACTCCCATTTTATATGGATCCTTTGAAAGGTTTTTCCAGTTACTTTTGCAGAAATATATATTTTTTAAAGAAAACAGTGATTTATTTACAAAAAAAGACAAGCATAGGCACTGCCTGTTAATAATATGACATGTACATGATTATGTGAAATGCATATCATGCATGACTTACTGGGGAGACAGTACAGACACGTGAATGTGATATGAAGGCAAGAAGTACAGAGTAAAGTCATATCTGTCATCCATGTCCTTTACTCTCTTATTCAATGAATACTTCTAATTGTAGATCCAGAGCAAACAGAACAAACAATATCCCTATTGTTTCTTCTTGCCAACCTGCAGTACCCATAAAATGACCTAGATAAGTCCTGGAAAAGGGTGTTGTCTGCACTGGAGGGGAAAACAAAAAAAAAAGTACAGGGACATGATGTACCAAACGCCCAAATTTTTTTCATCCCTTTTTGTCTTGGATAGTGCATCAGGAAGGTGGACAAAGCCCTGTTCTACATTAGGAACTCACCTTCCCTTTCTGCTCTGCACTTCCTGCTCTGCCGTGAGTCTGTTCTCTCCTGTGCCATCACAGCTTGCGGGGGAGTAGAGAGGGAAACAAGCAATAGGCCTCCTCCTGACGTTTCTGCCCTGGAGCTCTCAAGATGGTGTTTGTGCAATGCGGACAATCAGGAGCCCCAACAAAAATGAGCTTGGCACCACCATTGCAGCTTGGTGCAAAGTGGTGGTCAGTAAAGAGACTGGACTGTCTCCTTAGGATGTCTTTACTTTCCAAGGACAAAGGTCTCAGCTGACACATGCTATAGTCTGTTGCTTGAAGTGTTGCACTGAAGCATAGCAGCCCTCTGTTGTCAAAGGCACAGATTTCTCTGTCCTGCAGAAGCTATGGCCATTGCATTTGGGGGTGACATGACTGAAAGCCTCTGGGTAAGGATTAGGGAAAAAGAGCATAAAACAGATTATGGGGGTTTACTATAGATCACCCAGCCAGGATGATGACAATAATTTATCAGTCCATAAGGACTTAACTCCCTCTCTAAATCAGTTGTCCTTGTTCTGTCACAATGAATCTTGGATAAAAGTCTCTCTTCAGGCTTCTTTAAAACCCCTTTTAAGTGTTAAAAGGACAATAATGTCTTCCAAGGATATTCTTTTCTCCAGGCTGAACAACTTCAACTCTCAGCCTTTCCTTATAGGAGAGGTGCTTCATCCCTCTAATCATATCGGTGTCCTTCCTGTGGACTCCCTCCAACAGGTCAGTGTTTTTCCTATGCTGAGAACCCCAGAGCCAGACAGAGTTCTCCAGGTGATACCTTGCCAGAGAAGAGTAGAGGGGCAGAATCCCCTCCCTCGTCCTGCTGGCTACATCGCTTTGAATGCAGCCCAGGATACAATTGCCTCTGGGCTGTCAGCGTGCATTGCTGGTCATGTCTAGTTTTTCATCCACTAGTATATCCAGGCCCTTCTCCTTCTCTGCTTTCAAACTCTTCGTCCCCCATCCTGTAGTGATGCTGGGGATTGCTGTGAGCCACGAGCAGGAAGTTGAACTTGTCCTCGCTGTCCAAAGTCTGCATGGGCCCACTCCAGAAGCCTGTCAAGGTCCTGAAGCACATAAAAGATGGCTTTGATAAAGATGCTAAGCAAACTGAAAAGTAGGAAATCTGTACTCCTAGGTCTGTTTTTTGTAACTAGAGATGATCTCATGGGTGAAATGATGCTTGGTGGCTGTCTTGCCTACAGTGATTATGAAATTTTTAAGTTTAAGATATTTACCACCATGAAAAAAAAATGTTACCTGGGAAATGGAAGAGCAGTCTTTTGGCTACTCAAGAAACTAGTTAGTAAGGCCCCCTGGGGGTCTGCTTTCAAAGGTATTTGAGTCCACAAATAATGGGGACTTTTCAAGAGTAACCTTCTGAAGGAGAAGAGGAGAAGGCAATTCCCATGTTTTGGAAGACAAGGACATGGGACAGAAAGCTACGTTGGCTGAACAGGCAACTGAACACTGAAAACTGAAAGTTTATGGATTTGAAAGCATGGTCAGGCTACACAGGAGGACTACAGAGGTGCTATTTGCCCCTAGGGAGAAAATTTGCATTACCAAAACTCAATTGGAAGCAAGTCAGTGTTGGGGTGGATATCAAAACAGACTTTTTAAGGCATGTTAACAACAAAAGGATGACTAAATAAAGCATCAGTCCATTACCACACAAATAGGGATGAAGATAAAACTGAGACATTTCATGCCACCTTTGCCTCTGTCCTTTAAAATCAGTGATGGGCTCTGGAACCACTGGAGCCCCGTGTTTGAGTGCCACAACTGAGGGAGCTGTCTGAATTTATGCAGAATTTGCTGCTGCAACTGATTGTACAACTGATCTGCAACTGATCTGTGGGGTCCAACTGGATTAATCCCAGGGTACTTAAAGAGCTGGCCAACAGTATTGCAAGACCTCTCTCAGTATCAGTACTATCAGTAGTTTTAGGAATTTGGAGAAGTCCCTGTTGACTGGGAGATAGCAATTTTCAACAGTGGCTACAAATGTGACCCTTGTAACTATAGGCCTGTAACTGTAAAACTCCAGTGCCTGGCAAATTTATGGAAAAGAATATTCTGGAAGCTACTAAAAAACATTTGAAAGATAATACAGTCATTGGTCAAAGGTAACAATAGGTTCATGAAGGGAAAGTTATGCCTTACTAACTTATTATTCTTTGATGACTAAGTTACCTGTCTAGTGGAAAAAAGGAAGGCAATGAATGTAGATTGTTTGGTTGTAGTGGTTTGGTATGTTTGTTTTATTTTATTTATTTTATTTTGTTTCAGCGGACATCCAGCCACAGCCTCATCAGACTGCACCTGAAGCAGTCAGTAATCGTTAAAGAGTAACTAATTAGAATTAATCAGTTATTGGTTGTTGTAACTCTTTTTCTTCAGTTTAAATGTCTAGCGACTATAAATATTTATCATTCCTAATACAAGTATATGTAAGCATATTCCATGGCTTTATGATTCTCAGTGGCTCACATGGGTAGAACGTGGGTTTCAGTGTTTTGAGGGGGAGTTTGTGTATACATGTCCACATGTTCTTGTGCATGTGCAGACGCTGTATGTTCAGCTCTGTAGTTTAGGTCTCATTTTTGGAAGCCGTGTGAGTAAAATTCTGATTGAAGAGGAGACACTGATAGGTTGGGGTTATTTCTTTTGTCAAGTGGGGATTTTCGTACGAGAGAGAGACTGAGATTTGGTCTTGGACACCTGAGGACTTTTGATATGGAAAGAGATCTGTAGTAGTGGGGATGCCAGAATAGGACTTATCAATTCTGGTAAACCTACTCATTGCACATGGTGAGATAAACTAGTCTTGGATGTAGTTTCACAGTGTCTTGAGGAGCTCTGTAGGTGCAATACCTCGCCTGCATTATGTGCCTTGGAGTAGACTTGACTCTGGCAGGTCTCTCTGGGAGATGCAGTCTTCTAAATATTCTTTTTAGCTTCTCTCTATACCAAGAATCTGACGACTGATGATTATTTTTTAACATACTAATTTTAAACAGTTTTCTGTTCAATGTCTTTTGTATATGTAGTTACTGAGATTTTAGGATTAAGAGAAATTGAAAAATATGGCTGAGTCCTTTGAGTACTAATTTATTTTCATTCATTAGCGCATTTGAAAAGAAATTCTTAATTATTCCACAATCGTAAACATAATTATAAGAAGTTTAAAAATGCAGCCAGCCTCTTTTTTTTTTTTTTTTTCTGAACATAAAAGATGACTGGCAGGTAGCTGATGATATAGTGAGGGATAGGTAGCTCTGTTGCACGTGATGCATTCAGGATCAGATGGTATAGCTTCAGCTGACTTGTTTGGCCAAAGAGGACCATACATGTTTTTTCACTTGTGTTTGTTTTCTAGCCTTGAAAGTGCAATTATAGAAATATGTCTGACATCATGTTACAGCTTTAGGTCACATCATGTCTACTTTGCAAAGCCACACCAGGGCACAGCTGACTTTAACCATGCCAGACACACATTCATGTCAACTCTGCTGGCACTATTGTGCTGTCAGGTGCTGAGAAGCACAAGAATGAAAACTGGGGAGGAAGCAGTTTCTCCAATTTTTTTTTTTTCCCCATGAACTAATTTGATTTGAAAAACTAACTGGAAAGTAAAAGTTTGACACAATTTATTTGAGGCACTGGATATATATATTTTATTTTTCCTTTAAATTTCTTTACAAAATTAGGAAAGGTAATTTTTCTTTCATTGATTAATATAGTGGTCTGACTTACTCCCAAGCCCAGGGAATCTAGAGTGGATCAGAGTGATTCTTTGTGAAAAGAAATTTCAGCAGGAGACAGTATTTCTGAATCTGGTTTTGGTCAGTTTGTTAAGACTGTCTCATTGCAGCTTCCACAGTTTCTAGGTGCACTGTGGAAGGGATGATCATGCATGCTGATATCTTGTACGTGTTTAGATTGGGCAAGAACTTGTAGTCTTGGGTTTCCCTTGGGCTATCAAAAATAGAAGAGTTTTCATTGTGCGAAATGAATGAAGATCTTTCTTTAGATCTCAATTCACTGATGTTTTTCCTTTTCCAATGGAATAAATGATGAAGTTTTTGTTTCCTGTTTGTGTTAAAGTTTAGTGTAAAAACATAGTTTCTGATAATGAAATCACTTCCTTATGTGTCAGAAGCCACTGTCAGTGAAGTGGTAAAAAATATACCTCTGTCTCTTAGTCTAAGCATTATTTGGCACTTATTACTGACTTTCCTAATTTTTTGGTAATTGAGTCTTTTGTTTGACACTTTATACATGTTGACATAACAAGTGTACATATATGTGTACAATATAGGCCTAGAGGACCTTTCTGTTATAATAAGTTTGGTTGAGCTTTTGGAAGCTTGCTGGTCAAGTCCAGTGTTTTTATGAATATTAGTATTTTTGTGAGAGTTTAAGAATTTCCAAATACTTGAACCACTTTACTAATCCATCTTCTCATATTCTAGTAAATATAAAACTTGCGAGTCTTGTTGCTTAAATTACATCTGTCAAATCATACAAGCCTGGACACATTACAGACATTTTATGCATATCCAATTGACAATATGCCAGCCAATTGTCATGAACTTTTAACACTGTAGCATACTTCTGCCCAGAAAGGAAATTTAATATACAGAACCTAACATTTCTTGCAACTTACTACATCTGGTATAGTGTATGTTTCTGTGTGTGTGTCTGTGTGTGTGTAACATATTCATACTTTTTACCTTCCTGAGGGAATTAGGATTTAAAGGATTGCTTTGCCACATATTACAGGAAAACACACATAATTCTTGTGTGAGGAAACCTTTTGTGTTTAAAGGCTTTATTAATCACAGACATCCCTCAGCAGTTTGAAGACTGAAGGATTTATGGGAGTAATTCTTTAAGAATGGTTGGAAATTATTACCTCATTTTTATCTGAAATAACCTAGTATTTCCCTGGTTTTGTTTATTTACAAGTTTAATGGGCTTCTTTATAGAAAGTCTGAATGTGCTGTGCTGAAAATATGATCTAATCTTTCAACCCTTGTTCATGTGAAAAAATCTCGCTGAGGTGATTAGGCTCTGTGAATAATAACTGTGGGAGCGGAGGTTGCCACATCATGTCTGATCTGATCTGGGCTGCTGCATTTTCTTTTTCCTTCCAGCTATGTGCTTTGTTGAAAGATCAAACAAAGCCATGCAAATGATGGTAACATACTGTAAAGAAGAGTATGTCTCAACATTTCTATCATCCTGTATCATGCACAGGAGAGACAACTGTTTTCTCCCCTACTATGAAGACACAGATGCATATTAAACTGTGTTTTCTGGCTGCCTTTCAGAACAATAAGAAACTACACACCTGTCAGCTCTTGGCAAGCAGGAATGGTAAAATTACTAACTTCGTTTCCACGGCATTCTCTCACTGACAAACACACCATTGGCTTCATTTTTCCCTCCATCACTTCTCAAAAGGCTTAGATTTCTCCCTAGAGTCACAGAAGAATTAAGCAGTTTTACTACTGCTTCTCATAAATGGCTTACTTTTTAGAAAAGGGTACATTTTCATGCTAGGCTTGTTTTATTACTGCTTTTCTTCTGGAACAATTTTTTTTTGCCAATCAGTGTTTTGCATCTGTAAGCCTTTGTGCTGTATAGCACCCGCCTTTCCTAAGGCAATTCAAAACCCCTGCAAACTTATGGCTCATTTAGTGATCAATTTGTCAAACAATGTTCACAGATGTTTTTCTTGTAATACAGTGCAGGTAATACCCATGTGAATGATTCCTACTCATAAGTGGTTAGCTAGAGAATTTGTTTTGTAAAGTGCAGTGTGGAGTTCTTCAGTAGTCACCTTTCTCTCTTGACTATAAAGCTTTCAAACAAGGATTTGTTTTAAATATAGAAATATGAATGAACATTGGAGATAATTTCTGTTTTTAAGGACAAGTCCTTAACCACAGGCTTTTAAGGAGCTGCAACAGATTCCTAAAGTGGAGTTAAGAGTGAACTTTCAATCTGAGGTCTTCATTGCTAGCTCTTGTGGTCTTAGCTAAAATCATGAAACTTATAAGAAAGTGTAGTGTTTTTATTGTTTGTTTGGGTTTCTGTTTGTTTGCTTAGTTCTGTTTATGGTTTCCTTCCACTTGTTATATTAACAGTAAAAAACAAACTGAAGGGAAGGATGGTTCAAAACACTTTACAGAGAAATTGAAAACTTCCCCATTACATTCCTACCCCCACTTTACCTCGCTTCCCAGTTCTTACAGCTCCCTCCCACTGCCCCCACCGAGTCAAAAGCACAAACCAGGAATTCCTCGGAAAGTCTTTTACGGGGCATGTTGAAAACTTTGAAGACATTAATCTGAAATGATCTGTCAGAGATCCAGGAGAATGGAATCTAACTGAACTTTAACTACTTTATCCTACTTAAGCCGGAACAGAACTGCTGAGCTGAGCAATTTAAGATTCCCACAGCTGCACTAGCAATGTTTTCGTTCATGGTACTAAATTGTTTCCATTAGCCTGAAAAGGGTTATAAAACCTACAATCAATTTACTTTCTGGGGCATTGTGTTTTGAATACCGTTTAATAGGGTGTGACAAAAACACATAATTTCTCCACATGTTCTTACATTGCAAGCAGATTTTGCTTGGTACTAGGCAGTGAACCAAATGTTCTGGACAGACAAATGTTCAGCAGAGAATGCACTGGAATTGGAAATAAAGGAACAGTATCAGACAGCTAGAATGCCCAGGGCATGACAAGAATCTTAAGTGCAAGAGATGAGCACAAAGGAATAATAGGAATTTTTATCATCCATTTACTCATCAGCTTCACATTTGCTATGGATAGGAATCATTAGATTTGTTTAACGTAGGGGAAAAGAATAGATTCAAAAATGAGAAACATGAATGAACCCAATTGGACAGGAGTATATTTAATACTAATGTGAATAACCAGAGATAGCTGAATATGATGAACAGCTGTGGGCAGGAGGAGGATTCTTGCTTTATTCCAATGAACTCAATGACTAGGATTACTTCTCAGCCTAATATACCCACAGCATTTTTGTTACATGAATAACCACATTTATTTTAAAAAGACTTCTTGATAGGGGAGGACAGATTGATTTACTTACCTGTGCTAATGTTTCTAATCTGTTTTTATCCCTTGTGCAAGCAATTCAGCTTGTATTTTGTATTCACAGTGTATCTTAAATCGGTTTATTGCACAGGGAAATAAGACTGTTTAATGAGGAACAGTGAGTAAACATATTCAAGTAAATTATATGAAGAGACATTTCTGAATAGTGATATGGAAAAAACTCCACATTGTCCCATGACAGCATGTATTTAACAATGTATTTTGGTGGTTCTTTAACTGTCTAATCGTGTGTGAGGTACACTGTGAAATAAGGGAATGCTGACCATCAAAGAAGGGCTTGACATAATTCTATTTTTTACACAAGATGATCTTAATTGTCCTTACTACGTGTTTTAGTGTCTCTTAATTTAAAATTAACAGTTTTTAAATGAGAGCAAAAGAAATCTGACAAATTTCACTCCAAGTCTAGAAATTATTGCAATGTTAACAAGACACATCCTTGCCAACCAGTGCTGTAGGGTAAAAAACAAAGCAATAATCAGGGCAAAATTGAACTGGTTGATTGTAGTGTAGTGATTTAAAGGTGTGCTATTTTTTCATTTAAGGATTTCTAAGGTATCCTTTTTGAGACCGTAAAAGTTAGGTGCAGACTTTTTCAGACTGAGTCTTTAAACCAGGAAAATTAGCTGCTCTTCATAGACATTTTTAAGCTGCTTCTCCCTAGCATGTATTCTGGTTATTTAAGCGATATAAGGCAATAAGTGTTATCACTGGTGTTTTGTAAGATGATGATAATAAAAGCCTAATATGCTTTACTTGGGGTGTAAAAATTGCAAGCACTAAACCTGATTGAGAATTGCTAGATAATCATTTCATGCAACATTATTTAAGATGCCAAAACATTGGTTCCAGTGTTCTACTCAGTGGCCCAACAGAGGCTAGCTGTTGTAAAGCAGAGAGAAAGCACTGCTTGAAGGGTGTTAGAAAGACTATACAAACCACCCTGTTCTCCAAAAGCTGTACAAAAATTCCATCACACCTCATGATATTTCCTTCTCCTGTTCTTACATTTCCAACTGCAGAGGCATAGAAACTTTCTCCAGCTGTGCCAATTCTTCTCTCTCTATTCCATTGAAGATGTTTTCTTCATGCCTAACCTAGTCTTTCCTCCTACCATTTAACCCTATACTTTGTCTCAAACTTGGAAAATATGGTATTCAGTTCTTTCCTTGCAACTACATTTTACAGAAGAGAGGTACATCACTCCCTTTTACACTTTCCTCTCACCACAACACTCACCCCTTTTTGTTTCTTAATCGTGCTTTAGAATTCATTGAATCATTTAGGTTGGAAAAGTCCCTTAAGACATCAAGCCCAACCATTAGTCTAACACTACCAAGTACAACAGCCATTCATGCCCTATGCACCACATCTACACATCTTTCAAATACCTCCAGGGATGGTGTCTCCACCACTTTCCTGGGCAACCATGTTCTAGTGCTTGATAACCTCTATGGAGAAGAAATTTTTTCTAGTATCTCATCTAAACCTACCCTGGCCCAGCTGGAGGCCATTTCCTCTTGTCCTTTCAATCTTTGCTGGGGAGGCTGACCCCCATCTCATTCAACTTCCTTTCAGGTAGTTGTAGAGAGCAAAAAGATCCTGAGTCTCCTTTTCTCCAGGCTGAGCCCCCCCAGCTCCCTCAACTGCTCCTCATAATACTTGTGCTCCAGCCCCTTCACCACCTCTTTTCTAAGACACCTTTTCTGGACACACTCCAGGATCTCCAGGTCTTGCCTGTAGGGAGGGGCTCAAAACTGAAAACAGGACTTGAGGTGCAGCCTCACTAGTGCCCAGTGCAGGGCACTAGATCACTGCCCCAGTGTTGCTGACCACACTATTTTTGATACAGGCCGAATACCTTTATCCTTCTTGTCTGCCTGGGCACACGCTGGCTCATGTTCAGCCACTGCCAAACAGCACCACCAGGTCAGTTCTCTCTAGGCAGCTTTCCAGCCACTCTTCCCCCAGCCTGTAGCGCTGCATGGGATTGCTGTGGCCCAGATGCAGGACCCAGCACTTGGCCTTATTGAGCCTCATCCAATTGGCCTTGGCCCATTGATCCAGCCTTTCCAAATCCCTCTACCGAGCCTTCCTATCCTCCACATTCTCATCCAACCTAGTGGTGTTTCTATTTTTTTGGTCACTTCTATGCTCTCCTTTCATTTGAGAACATCTTACTGGCCAGGATGATTTTCTAGAGGTTTGTGCAGGGCAGAGGGTTCCTCTGGGTATGTGCTGCATCACAGTGTGCAGTGCTGATGCCTCATCTTTTGATTGTGGTCTCTGTCACCAGAGCCAGAGTTACTACCCGGTCAGTGAGATATATCCGCATATGACTATCCAAAAATAAAGTCAGAATTTTAGTTCTGTCTTTATTGAACTTTATTTTTCTTCTTCTCCACAACACTAATCTACTGAAATCCTGATGTTTTCAGATAATATTTTCCAGTGTGACTTCAGTATACCTGTATTTATAGTCTCTGACTTGGGTTTTTTCCAGCATCCAAATCACAAATGAAAATAGTGAATGATATTTTGATACCTGATTCAGTAGGGTAGCATATTTAAATATTGTGATGTCTTTTTCATGTTAGTTTTTACTGAAAACCTCATAGACAACTGGTGTTGTCTCCTACTATCCTTTTTTCTCTACTTTCTATACCCCACTACAGCTTGCTTTCTACCTGTAATATACCTTAAGAAACTGTTAAATTTGTGACTTATTTTCCTTCCACAGCCTGTAATCTACTACTTCTCTGAAATTTCCTTTACCAAAAGGAGTTGTTATTATTTTGCTAGTTTCCTCTCATGAAAATGACTATGATCACAGTAAACACTGTTAAGTACTTCTAGTAACCATCTGCTTTCAGGTCCTAAAATTCCTTTGAAAAAAACAGTAAAAATCACGTCTATGTTTTTCAGGCTTGTTTTCTGTGAAATTGTTTTTAGAGCGAAACAGCTCATCCATTTTTGTAGACAGGCTTTCAATATTTAGTACTTTTAGTACTAAATTTGGTACTTTTAGCACTCAGGATTTAGTACTTTTATTTTGTGACCTTTCTAGCATTAGATGACAATTGCACTTGACAATGTAAATGGGGACAAAGATATGTGGATGTAGTGGGATCATTTCAGTGATTAACAAAGGATGAATATCAGTTTTATCAGACTTACGTAATACATTAATACATTTTTTTGAGCAAACAATAGAACTATTGGGAATAGAGACGAAGATCCTGTAAGGGTATGTGACTTTGGAAACATAATGAAACTAAACAGGTAATTGCGTCTTGGGTCTATGCAGAATGTGGAAAGGTTCTTTTTAGGAAAGGAATTTTTCAAAGTTTTAAAAATTGTCTAGTTATTTGAGAAAAGTCAATCATTTTATAGCATGATTGAGAATGGAACTTCGTATACAGAAAGACAGTAAAAAAGTATGACTGCTGTTGAAAAACTGAGAGGAATAAAAAGTGACTTCATTGAAATATATTGGGTGATATTGCTTCTAAACTACTACAAAATTCAGTTTCTACTAAATCAGTGGAGAAATAATGAGAAATTTTGGGAATTTTTTAATAATATTCTACTCCTAAACCTCCTAGTGATTGAAGAAAACTTTAAATTTTGACTGAAATCATTCATCACTGAAGTGTGAATATATTAATGCTAATTTTATGAAAATTTCTAGGTAAGAAGTGTTTAAAACAAGAATAGAGGACTTTGTGACTCCATAGTAGCAAAGTGATCTAAAATAAATAAGATCTGAGACTGGTTTAGTGATAGCCAAAACCGCTGTATTTTTTGTAATAATTGCTGTGAATATTAGGGAATTGTAATAGCTTGAATTAATCTTTGAAAGGTCAAGATGGAGACAGCACCTGTGAAGACTACTTCTATCACATGAAAGAGTGCTAGAAAAGAAGTGACCATTATTCCACGTACAAACTATGTGGGAATCCAAATAAATCGAAACATGGAGATTTTGTAGGTGAGTGCAATGAGTGGAACTGGCAGTGTAGGAGAGTAATAGCAACAAACCCACGTAGAGTACTCCTGGCCAGTTATAGAGCTTTTTCAGTACTGTAGCAGTCCATTTCCAGATAACCTGCAATATTCTGAATGATTCAATGATAGGCTACTATTATGAGAGTAGGTGAAGAAGAGGAATTAGGAAGGGGAAAGGATTGAAGCTTGTTATGCAAGAGATACAAAACTTGGCAAATTACATCAAACCTTGTTGCAGTAGTTTAACCCTAAAAAGCTGTCCTTTTGTTAGACATGACCCATGGCAGCTGGGAAAATGGACTCATACTTAAATTCATGATGAGCAAGACCCTCTAGCAAAAAGGCAGTAGTGGACATGGTAGGAGTGTGTGAGTATCTAAGCTGTCATGTATGTTTGAAGGTTGAAAGCGAGTAAAAATCTTTCAAAATACATTTAAAATTCTATTTAACCTGTACTATTACTATAGACAAATGCCTACAATGACAAATAACTTAGAAAAGTAAGGAATAAATAAAAGAACTGATTTCTATAGAAGTGAGAAAAAATCAGCATCTAAGAAGGAATAGATAATAATTATATTCAATCAACAAAAAAAAGAAAAATTGTTCATCAAAATGGTAAAAACATACACTTCGTATTACTGAGTGATATTGACTTATTATTGGCAAGGTTATTAAACTCACTGATTCTATTTCTGGTGGTACAGCAGGTATATTCATATGTGTTCATGTGTGCAAACTGTCTTTCCAGAAATGAGACTATT
Source organism: Myiozetetes cayanensis (assembly GCF_022539395.1). Classification (NCBI taxonomy): domain Eukaryota; kingdom Metazoa; phylum Chordata; class Aves; order Passeriformes; family Tyrannidae; genus Myiozetetes; species Myiozetetes cayanensis. Next base: position 15,376,237 of record NW_026087631.1, on the reverse strand, counting down.
TAAATCTTTACTGTAATGGAGTTGCTGCTTCCAGGGCTACAATCAAAACCTCACTGTTTACTTTCTTAAGTGGTTCTGTACTTTTCAAGTGGAGGATGGCATTCCAGCTGTTTTTCTGTTCTCTTTGGCCTGACCAAACAGGTTAAGGTTTTTTTTTTGTAAAGGATGGTATGGAAGAACAACTGATCTGTTTCCCTTCATAAATCTCAAAGGCTATTAACTCCAGTGTTTTAACAAAAAGACTCTTAATTGCGTCAGAGGTGTAAGAAGTTCAATTAGCATGTGTTTGTTTACTCCAATTGCTCTGATCTTGATTTTATTTTGCTGTAATTTGGATCTGTTGATTCAGGGCATTTTCTCCTCCAACTAGCTTCCTTAAGCCTGCAGACCCTTGTGGTCTCTTTTATTTTGTGCATATGTTCTTTCTGGCTGTAATCTATGGTTTTTCTTGGGCAATTTTTCTCCAGAAGCACGTCGGGAACACCTGCAGCTTTGAGACTCTTCAGGTCAAATATGACCAGAGGCTCTGTTTTGTCCTGGTACAAAATATTTTAAAAGTTGGCGAATATAAGCACTGCCATCTCATCATAGAGTCACAGAATCAGAGAACATCTTGGGTTGAAAGGGATCTTAAAAATCATCCTGTTCTATCTGCCTTGCCATGGGCAGGGACATCTTCCACTAGACTAGGTTGCTCAGAGCTCTATCCAGCCTAACCCTGATCACTTTCAGGGATGGGGCATCTACAGCTTCTCTGGGAAACCTGCTCTAGTGCCTCACCACCATCATAGTAAAGAATTTCTTCTTACTATCAAATCTAAATCCACTGTTAGTTTGAAATCAATCCTCCTTTACACATGCTAGTGTAAAGTTTCTCTCTGTCTATCTTGTGTGCTCCCTTGAGGTACTGAGATGACACAATTAGGTCACCTCGAAGCCTCCCAAACAAGTCCAATTTCTCTTAGCCTCTAATCATAAAAGAGATGCTTCGTTCCTCTAATGAACTTGATGGCCCTCAGTGCCCTTTACCTCCCAGACTGTAGCTGCATAAGTGGAACAAAAGGAATACTCTGCACAGCACCAGCTTGCCTCTTGTGAGGTCCAGAAGGAAAATATTGAAACTGTCAACATTGTCTACCTGAAATTGTGTTTGGTCTTGTTTTTTACAATCCTACCCATCCAGCCAGGACCTTGATGGAAGGTGTTCCTTCAGCCTTTAAAAAGGGAAAGGTATTAGCAATCTTCTTGAGTCACTCTTTTCCTTCTTTTCATTTTATGCCTGAATTAAACATTTGTTTAGAAGGAATTCTCTTGGTCCCTTAATGGTTGAATGAATGTAGCTAGGAAGTTGAAGGTGAAAGCTACTAATGCCTTTCTGTCAGTTGCCTCAGTTAGTCACTTGCTCATATTGGACTTCCCTGAAATTGTCTCCTTTGGTCTTTATTATTTGCTTACACTATACCCTCCTGTTAGCCTTAAAGTTTGTGTCATTTTGATATTAATGATTAAGTAGGGAAAAGATAACATACTACAAGTCAAATGAGCATGTAGATAATGAATCAAAGCATCAGTGCTTGAGTTTTGTACTTTGTGGTTGTAGTTCTAGAGGGCTGTAAATAATCACTAAGAATATTATCACTGAAGTCCAATTTATTTTGACAGTGATGGACTCATAGGTTAGAAGTTTTCAGATGACCTTTATCTAGTGGTAAGTTGTGGAGTACCCTTCAAAAATTGGGATGCAGGGATGTCGTAATTTGTGGCAGTGTCATGATCATACAACAGTGTCAAATCTTCCAATCATTTCAGAAGGCTTTTCAGTGTTTTCAGTTTTGGGTAAATCTGTAAGTAGCTGGATTATGTCATAAAAATAATGGCAGGCAGATACATCTGAAAAAGTAAAGCTGTTAAACTATTGTTTTCTATTCAGACTGTTAAAGGTAACAGTAATTACAACTAAAAGCATTGTGTTGATTCTTCCCTGACAAGGTGACAAAGTCTTTCAAAATCACTTGCTGACAATACAAAATACATACTGAACTATCGTGCTTGTGTCATAGTTATGTTTGTCTAAAACTGTAAGTAAGTCAAAGTTTTGGGAGTTGTTAAACCAAGAATTAAGCTGGAAAAACAGAAAGCCCATTACGTATTGAAGTAATATTACATTCTCCAAACTTCAGAACACTGATGTTTTTCTAGGGTGGTTAGGGAACACATGCTTTCATTTACAATGACACATTTTTTTCTTTAAATTTAGCAACATATCTTACTTTGTGAATAAGGAGAGATTATTTGAGAGTGCTAGGATTTCTTTCTTTGTGTAGAAGAATGTACATTTACACAAATGGATATTGTTCCTTCCAAAGAAAGACAGCATACAAAATTGCGAAATGAAGAATGATAATCTGTCTAATTTATTTTCCAAGAATGTAGCATACTGGCTGATTAACCTTATTGGCATCTTTCTTCCACTCACAGGGTGTAGCTCTGGAAAGGGATTAAGTCAGAGACAAAGCTTTTATTTTTTGAGAAAATGCTCATTCTGATTTTTTCACTGGAAAGCAGAGATAAGCAATACAATCCCATTTGTAGGCATGCTTAGACGTGAATGTGAGTGGCATATCTATGTGCATGTGCTTGATATCTAAAATCTTTAGGAACTGTGTGGCAGGAGAGATGGAGGTGAAAGAATAAGGAGTTTCTGATAGGAATGTGTCATAGACTACTGGTAAGGACCATCATTTTGACTATGGTTGGCAGCATTTTCAGAATACAGGCCACACAGCTGGGATCTGTATGTGTGTTTGGTTTAAATACAGAACAATATAGGAAAATCTAGAGAAATATGTGAGCAATGACTAGTCTCTGTAACTTGTATGGCTTTTCCATATTTTGTGGAACAAATAGCTATTGAAATCTGAGCACACAAAGTATGTGGTTGGTTTACTAATGACAAGCAGTGTCAGCACACAGTAATTAACACAGGGTGGTATAATTTATAAGGAATGTACTATGCAGTTTAACACCAACGCAGAGAGAAAAGGAGGAGTGAAAGAATTGTTTATCTGCAAAATAAAAGTGTTTCTTATCCTTTGATGTAAACATTTTATTTTCAAATGCTCATTCCTTTTTTTTTTGTCACTAACAAAAGGCCTCTGTCATTATGAGTTAACACAGTGGCAAGCAAGAGTGAGTCATGAAGATGACCTCTGTCCTTTTGCCTCCATATTAATCTGAAAGGGAAAGTCTCAGCAGACTGTTTTTACTGTACATAATTAAGCAATTCTGAATGCTCAGTGAAACTTGAATGGTATGGCATAAAGCCTGGTAATATGACAGTTAATGAGATGAGACTTAAACTTATTCAGCCTTTATAATAAGTGAAAGCTTTTGCCTTTAGATTGAGGGCAGACATATCCTGAAGTATTCATTAAAAAAGCTAAAAACAACAAGGGCACTGTTCTATGTGTCTCTGTTTTATGATTGTCTCCAAGAAAGGAGAAACTAGATGAAATTATTTTTTAATTATATTTACTAAATATCTGTAGTAAGCTGTGACACTTGCATTCATGGCAAAGAAGACTAAAAGGAAGACTGCTAACAACACAGGGAGTAACTTATGTTGCTGTATCTTTCTTTCAGAGTTCAAAATATTCAGACTGGCTGAAGCTACATAATGAATTTCACTCTATGTCTCTAATAAGAAGATGGTGTTGCTTTAAAAAGACTTTCTTGTCTTTTTCTCTGCTGTTACTTCCACATTCATATACTAAATAATTTAGCTTTTTTCAAGCCTCCAACTTGTCATTGCTGATTCTTGTGTGTTTGCAGCTTGATGTTCTTTGCAACCATGTATAATACACACTTGGGAACTTTTAAATAAATCATCCAACTTAGCTGATATCAATAAAATGTATTATCTGGATTTTTAAAATTGCCTAGATTAATGTTGTTAAGTACAACTATATTAAAAAAAAGTACAACTGTATTAAAAAAAAAAAATCACCAAAAATTGTGAATGATTTTCTGTTGTGTTGAATGTTTATTTCTGTATTAATAATATTAGAAACCTCAGTGATTACCTAGGGTTAGCTGGCTTGGTTATGGAACTTTAACTGCAATCACAGAGAAATCACAGAGACTTTCCCAAAGAAGAAGAGTGACATGACTGTGTTTACATCTGAAAAATTAATCAAGGTCAGAGCCCTAAGCTTTAACCCAGTAAGCCTACTGAGACATCACTGTTGTGTTCAAAATAGGGTTTTGATCTTAAATTGAAGGAGGCAGCTAGGGTATATTCTTCTCTACTGCTCTGTTCTACTGGTACCTTGAACTAAGCCCTTTAATTTCTCTCTTATCATGTTTACATCTTATGAGCATTTAGACTTTTTCTTACCCAGGTTTGCTGGTCCTACTCCAGCTGCACAGATTCTTTAGATTCTTCACCATTCACAGCATGGTGACTATTCAGGCCCGGGATCATAGTCTAAGTGCTGAAAATGGCTGTGGTTAAGGATGTAAAGACTCACTTAGTTTCAGGCATATGTTCATTGCAAGTGTACTGTGTTGTTCAGTAATTCAGAATCCTCAAAATTTGGAGGAACTCTGATGTATTCCCAGGGTTAGAGCACACTGTCCCTGCTTGCCTTTTTTTTTTTTTTTTCCCTTTTTTTTTTTTTTCTTTTTTGCAAAGAGACTCTGGTTAATGGGTGACGAATAAGTTACACAGAGATTAGTCTATAAGATGTAGTCTTCTCATGATCACGTAGTGACAGGATGAGGGGGAATAGCTTTAAGCTGAAAGAGAGTAGGTTTAGATTAGATATTAGGAAGAAATTCTTTACTGTAATGGTGGTGAGGCACTGTAAGTGGTTGACCAGGGAAGTTGTTGATATCCCATCCCTGGAAGTATTCAAGGCCAGGTTGGAGGGAGCTCTGAGCAACCTGGTCTGGTGGAAGGTGTCCTTTCCCACGGTAGGGGGATTGGAACAACACAATCTTTAGAGTCCCTTACAACTCAGGCCGTTACGTGTTTCTGTGATTCTAGGGTCAATGGTTCATGCAAAACTGCTTTTGTCAATTGTTCCAAAAGGAGATTTTTGAAATTGAAATTCTGATCCATAGAGATTTTTTTTGCTTCATGTTTTCCTTAGATTGAATAGTACTTTTGCAAAAAGACCGGGAGCAGCATGTGCCTAAGTACTTTTTTTGACTTTCAAAATTATATTAGTTCAGTGTTTTGTTTCACTGTCAAGTTCATAGCAAAAAGTATTTGTTTTGTTATATAAAATATAAGAAAAAACAGCAAATTTATAACAATGACAAAAAAAAAATCTGTAAGTCTTATGGTTATTCTATAGCAGAGGGATGTAGTTCAGAGCTAGATCACTCTGAGGCATTAGGCTTGGATCCAGGAAAGTGGAACAAGGCTCCTGATGATAACCATGTAAACCTTGCCTAAGAAAGGGTTGTGGCACTAGGGGTGTTACAGTATTTGTTTGTTTTTCGCTGACACTTGGTGTACACTTCAGGAGAGAAAAATGCCCTTCCCTGTTGAATTGGTTTTTTCCCCTTGATTATTATAAATGCTGCAAACAGCAAGTGAATTTGTGGAGGAGGGGAACTGAGAACATTTTGTAATTCTTGAAAGGTTAATTGCACTATTTATAGACCTAACTGCAAAGGGAAAAAACTCTCAGTGTGACCCAGCAAGGTCAGCGTAGTAATAGCAACCTAAATGGAGCTCTGACCAGTCATGAATTACTGTCTGTGATACTGGGAATGCTGACAGTTCAATCACAGCACTGTTTCAATAGAGAACTCCATATATTTAAAGCGCTGATACTGTTTTCCCTCTAAATGACAGGCTTGACAGATGGGCCGAAAGCACTGCAGACATTTGAACAAGGAAATAGAGAGGGAGCCTGCTGGAAGCAGGGCTTCACGCAGCCAGCCGCGGATGATGAATAGAGTGTGATTGTGTCTGACAGGTAGTAATATAACTATTCATTCACCACAGAACACCTGGAGCACACTATATTAAATGGTACAAGATGGAGAGATTCTGTGACAGGAATGGGAAGTGTGAATCCCATGCTGAGTTGAGGTACAGCAATATAAAAGGTCAGGGGTCGTGCAATATAAACTCCCCGAGAAAAGGATGTAATTAAATTATTTGCTTACTAAAGTCTTTCTAATGTTTTGCTAACATGTTGCCAGGATCATTATTTCAGCATGTCTGCACAGCTGAAAGGAAAATGGCAAATGCTGCTTGCTGACTACTGTGCTCCTGTTCTGTGTTCAGAGGCTTGCTAATCAAAATGCCATCATTATTACACAAAGCTGCATCAGAGAGCAGGGATGACGAGGGACAGAAATGCCTAATTGTGCTGAGAGTCCTAGATGGTGTGTGTGCTGTGTTTTGTCTCATATTTTGAAGCTTGTAGCTGACCTTATTTTAGGGCATTCAGGGCCAACAAACTGCTGTGCTCAGCAGGCCCCTGGAGAATCAAAAGATACTGCACTCATGGATAATGTGGGACGTGGAGCTGTGTAACATCACAATTTTGTTCTGTCTGAGCTGAAAGAAGCTGCCATTTTCACCTTATGATGGAAATGTTGCTCAAATCCAGAGAAACTTTATTTTGCTAATATTTATTTTGTTCTGTTTCTTTATTGATTAACAGATCAGGCTAAAAGTCTAGAATTGTTCTTTATACATAGCAAATGAAGACCTGATATTAGGTCCTGTGTTAGTATGAATTGGCACTGAGCAGCAAGAAGTTGACTTATTATATTATCAAATGTTTTCCAGACAGGAACTATGGAAAACTTGGGCAATGCTTGTTAACTTTTTTTGAGAAAACCTGGGATAATTAGAAACCTTTTGGAAGATTTTTGTGGCCTTTATTGTGTGTGAATATGTGCTTTCAATAAATAATATCCAAAAGGAAATCTTGCTAGTAGTCATATTCAAGTGAATACTATCACTGCAGTTCATGTCTTGTTAGGCAGGAGTGTCAACCTATTTTTTTCAGTCATTGCAAACTCATAAAATGTAATGAAAAAATGCAGCATTCTTTTGAAAATATAGCAGGATATGCACACATAGTCCCTTCTCTTTAGTGTCCAAATGAGGACTTTACTTTGGCAAGCATAGGTAAAAGAGCAAATAAGAAATACAATCAGATTTAAATTTATTTATTTATTTATTATTTACTTTACAGGGAATTTGGCACATTGTGTAATTAGAAATGTTACTGTGGACACTGTCATATGTTATTCCTGTCCTTTGATCTTAGATGGTTGAAAAATGTTGAATAGAAGTGTTTACATTAAAAATATATTGCTTTTGTCAAAATTTCAACTCAAAAGCATCAAAAGGGTGAAGTACCAAAAGCACTCTGCTTTTTGCTAGTTGAAACACCTACTTTTGTGTTAGGAACTTGAGGCATATAATTTAATTTTATCCCTCACAATCCATACATTACTAGACTATAAGGATAAATTATTTCACCTTAAAGAAAAGTAACAGAATGTGTAGTATTATTTTTTACTTCTTGGTTTTTTTGTCTTTTTATATATGCTAAAATTTTAAGTAGTTTTTAACAGGGGTGTGAGATAAAAATCCGAGTTGCATTGTGCCGTAGATTGGATATTCCAGTTTCATTTTTTATGTAAAAAGCTAGTGAAGTGAACCCTCTATTCAATGTAGTTGAACTCTTCAATCTCTGAAACCACTCGACTTCATTTTTTGCTTCTATTTTGCTCCATTTGCGAAAGAAGATTTGAGAAGATTTGAGAAGATTTGCTACAAGAACACTGATGGCTAAAAAGGCCAATGCGAGATAGACAAGTCCGGTTGCAGAAGGCACAGCAGAAAGACTCCCCAGGTGATACAGACGAGACGCGATTCTTTCTGCGTTGTCTTTTCTCCTCGAGAGTGATCCTGCGTGTGTTCTCAAAAGCAGCAGCAGCGTTATAGATGGTGTGTCTCCAGGCCTCCCGATTGGAGGCCAGGGTAGAGCAATGGTGGTGATCAATATGGCCAAGGCTGAGGGATTGTTTCAGGCAGTCCTTGGATCTCCTCTTCGGGGCTCCTCTCTTGCGGCAACCAGTGGCAAGTTCCCCATAGAGCACGATCTTAGGGAGGCAGCAGTCCTGCATCCTGGAGACGTGCCCTGCCCAGCGCAGCTGTGTTCTCAGCAGCATGGCCTCAATGCTCGTGACTGCTGCCTGTTCAAGGACAGATGTGTTGGTCACATAATCCGTCCAGTGGATGTTTAGGATTGTACGGAGGCAGCGCTGATGGAAGTGTTCTAAGAGTTGCAAGTGGCGGTGGTAAATGACCCATGATTCAGACCCATGCCAGAGAGGTCAAAACTGAAGGGTCAAATAAAATGTGTCCATGGGGAGGATGGGTTCACTAGCCTTCCAGCGGTTGTCCTAGGAGGAGGACAACTCTAATTTCAAACTTGGGCAGATGGAGCTCGCTTAGCCCTGTAAAGCCATCCATCCAAGAGAAGGATACTCTAATTAAACCTACGTCCTGAGGACCTCACTGTCACCGTCCAAGCTTGCTAGGCCCTGGCAAATGAACCTCAGGAGTAAAGGGTGGGATCAGTTCTGCGCAAGCTGAGCCTCACCTAAAAAATCCACTGCGCAGGCTTGAAGGTTATACCCACACTTGTAAAACCCTGTAGTGACAGGTGAGGGATGAAATGGCAGGTGATAAGGTGCACTGGAAGCCACAGTCCTAACCCTGCATGCAGGCGGTTCAGGACATTGGTCGCCTGAGACCGACCCTGGAGATGACAGACTCCCTCGGCAGCATCCTGAATGACCAAACATGTGAACGTTGAAATGGGAAAGGGTAGGGGCTTTAGGACTAGGGGGTTTTGCCCATTACCTGGAGGGGAAAGCGCCCCCCCCCTCCCCCACCATTCAGTCTACATGTTGCCCGAAATGAGCCACACAGAGACCAGCTGAGGAGAGAGCAAGAGAGTTTACTGTTTTGGGTAGGGACATATATGGGCTTTAAAGGGATTACAAAACAACCAATCAGGAGTTCACAGGGTCTTACGAACCCACCAATGACAATAAGGGGTTAACAACCAATAGACAAAGAGCTAACAAAGCCAATGAGGAAACTCTCAGTTATCTCTCTGGCATTCCAAAGTAGAGATAACACTGAGGACCTTGGGAAAGAGAAGGTGAGTTAGCAAAAAAACTACCAAAAGCCATTTTGAAAACATGTTAAAAAAGCACGTTGTTTACTTAAACAACATTAAAAACTTCTGTTTTCTCTCATATATTGTAAGTTCACTGCAACACAAGCAGCCTTTTTCAAGGAGAGCACTGCTTGCTCCACAGAAGATGCCCGTTGGCTGTGGTTAACCAACTGGGTGAAGGGTGGAGATGAGGTTTGGTTAGGCCACCTTTTCTAGGTGAGGCCTTTGTCCATCATCAGTCTTGGAATATTTACTCAGTATGTTTGTAACTGTCTATGCTTTCCTTGAAGGCTTTTCTAACATGTGTTTATTGCACTGTTTATTTTGGCAAAGAGTTTATCACAATTTATTGTAAATTACTAGAAATTTCTGTCTCTTACATTATTTGCTTGCTTTCCTTAATAAGAAAAGTGACATCTGATTATTTGTAGTATAAGGAACACAGGTAATATACAGAACAGTATCACTGAGCATGAGAGACCTGCAAGGATTTCTGCTGAGGGAATTGAGGGCAACTGTAGCCTTACATTAACAGAATCTTAATTACCAAGTAACATTGTTTTGCCAGGAGCAGAGATGCTTTTTGTCCCTCTCAATGTTCGAAAATTTGCAGATAGAGCTGAAAAAAATATACCCGATAAATTGATTGTATTTTATGGATATTTAAAAACTATCTGGTAGGGAAAAAAATCATAAACTTGGTGGTATCATTAATTTAGTATTTTGCAGTAGAATGAAGTGATGATAAGAGGAAAATTGATCTTTTATAGTGAGAAACTTACATTAATTTTGCTTTTCAGTGTCTATAAGAAGTTATATGGCAATGGTCACCAAAACAATGACTTTATGCATGGTTTATGAAGATTGTTGTAGCTATAAAAAATTAAAGAGTAAGGCATTAAATTAAGATTATCCTCCTTATATACAAGATAGTTTTAACTCAGGTAGAAAAATGTACTTGACTTCTATTCCAGCCAGTTCTTCCCTGAATGGTGGAAAAGGTTAATTCATGTTTCTCCTTTTCCTAGAGCAGTTATGTACAGCACAAGCTAAACTTTTACTCTCACCATGTTTCTGTGACTGTCAACATCACTCCATGCCCATATCAAAGGACCTTTTTACCACTATTTTAATGCTTCCCTACAAAAATATGAGAAGTGAGAAAATGTGAAAGGTCTTTACCAGTATCTCTGGTTCTGTGGCTGTGCATATATGTAAAGGACAGCAACAATTCAAAGCAATTTTTTTGTCTTCTCATTTTAACTGTATGATGAGATACCTAGATGATTTTGTCAGTGACATTCAAGGTTGATACTTGAAAGCTGAATATGTTTATTTTCCAGAGCTCCCCTGTGTACAGAACGTCTTTGCATTTCTTTTGTGTTTGCTGCTAAATTGGACATTGGGATGCATATGTGCTCAACATTTTCTGGCAAGAAGAATATTACCACCTACTGAACAGACTGGTGCATAGAGACTCAAGAGAGCTGAAATTTCCATTGGCCTACCAATTGCCCACAAGGGCAACATATCCTATGTTCCCATCAGTCCTTAAAACTGTGATTGAGGAACTTCCTTGGCAGTGTGTGCAGCTTAAACGTAAAGATCACCTTGACATGGTCAGAGCCATGTGAATGTAAATATGTCCACTCAGGATTCATCAAGTGATGCAGATAGGTTTTCAACTGCATTTTCTGTAAGTCCTTAATACAATTAATATTCTCACTTCCCAGTTATTCCCAGATTATTTCAGGACAAAATCATATTCCCTAAAGATGCATTTTCTGGATATGATCAGAGAAGGAAGCAGAGCAGAAGGAAGAGGTGTGATGTGGTGGAATGTAATGCTAACCTTTACAGAATAATCTGTTACTCATCCAAATACGAAAACAGTAACTGTGAGATAAAAGAAACATGAGACTTGCCTCTTCTGGTGAGCACAGTAATAAATAGTCTACAAAACTCTACCATTCTACATTGCTCAGTTATAAGCAGCTATAAGAGGAAAGGGATCTGGGGGTGCTGATTGACAGGAAGCTGAACATGAGCCAGCAGTGTGCCCAGGTGGCCAAGAAGGCCAATGGCATCCTGGCCTGGATCAGGAACGGTGTGGCCAGCAGGAGCAGGGAAGTGATCCTTCCCCTGTACTCAGTGCTGGTGAGGCCACACCTTGAGCATTGTGTCCAGTTCTGGGCCCCTCATTTCAGGAAGGATATTGAGGTGCTGGAGCAGGTCCAGAGAAGAGCAACCAGGCTGGTGAAGAGACTTGAGCACAAGTCCTATGAGGAGAGGCTGAGGGAGCTGGGGTTGTTTAGTCTGGAGAAGAGGAGGCTCAGGGGTGACCTCATCACTCTCTACAACTACCTGACAGGAGGTTGTAGCCAGGTGGGGGTCTCTTCTCCCAGGCAATCAGCAGTAGGACAAGCGGGCATGGGCTTAAGCTCTGCCAGGGGAGGTTTAGGTTGGATATTAAAAAGAAGTTCTTTACGGAGAGAGTGATCAGACATTGGAATGGGCTGCCCAGGGAGGTGGTAGATTCACCGTCCCTGGAGGTTTTTAAGACAAGGCTGGATGTGGCACTGAGTGCCATGATCTAGAAATCACAGTGGTGTTGGATCAAGGGTTGGACTTGATGATCTAGGAGGTCTCTTCCAACCCAGTTAATTCTATGATTCTATAGGACCAATTCCTTACTTTGAGTAACAGTGTGTTTGCTACGTTGGATATTCTCCTGGTAGGTCAGACATATATATTGAGTTTAGACTGAATTTGGATTCTCTGATATCAGAGTGGTCCTATCAGTTTGCTTACCAATTTATAGTGTGGTTACCATGGTGGTTTTTTGGTTGGTTTGTTTGTTTGTTTGTTTTTTGTTTTGTTTTAATTTTCTTAAAAAAAAAAAAAGCAGATGTGTTTAGGCACAGAAATATTATTCTATTTCCTTTGTCATACCTGGGTAAGACAGCTTAGCTTTTGAGTACAGTCCAAGTGGCATATGCAGGCCATGTTTTGGGCATGCTTTGGCTTAAATAACAAGAATGTTCTTTACCAAAGGGAGTTTAGCCAATCATTCAAAACCAGAAGAAGTATGCTTATTACCAGCTATGTCCCCCAGGTTTTTATCCTGGTGGACGAGGTCTCAGCTGACTGGAAGCTGGCTAATGTCCTGATTGTCAAGAAGGGCAAAAAGGAGGATCCCAGAAATGACAGGCACGTCAGTATCACTTCAGTGCCTGGTAAAATCGTGGAAAAGCTTATTTTGGGTGATTTTGAAAAACACCTGGAGGACAACACAGTTATTCAGTCACAACAAGCATGATTTCATAAGGGGAAAAGTCCTGATTGTTGAACCTAATTTTCTTTTATGACCTAGTTGTTCTAGGAAAGCCAGGACTTGTAATCTTTTTGCACTTCAGCAAAGCTTTTTATACATCTCTCACTATATCCTTCTGGACAAAATGTCCAGAATACAGCTGAATAACCATATTATGTGATGGGTGAGCAAATGGCTCACAGGTCAAGCACAAAGAGTTATAGTGAGTCAGGTAACATCAGACTGGCTCCGCAATGGGGCTCCACAGGGCTCCATCAGTGGCCCAGTTCTCTTCAACATCTTCAGTAATGACTTGAACACATGACTTGAAACAATACTAAGCAAGTTTGCTGACAACACTTACTGGGAAGAATTGTTTACTCCCTCAAAGTCAAGGAGACCCATTCTGAGAGACCTCGACAAATTATAGAAATGAACAATCACCCACTTCAACCATGAAGTTTAACAAGGGCAACCTTATCAACCGTGGATGTGTGTACAGACTCAGGAAGTAGATGCTGGAAAGCAGTGCTACAGAAAGGGGGTGGGGGGTCCTGGTCAGCAGCAAGTTGAACATGAGTCAACAATGCCCTGGCAGCCAGGAGGGCCAACCGTGTCCAGGGGGGCATCAGGGAAAGCATCACCAGCCAGTCGAGGGAGGGATTGTCCTGCTCTACTCTGCACTAGGATGGCCTCACCTTGAATATTGTGGCAGTTTTGGACACTGCAGTATAAGAAAGATTTTAAACCATTAAAGAGTGCCCAAAGGAGGACAACAAGGATGGTGAAGGGTTTGGAGGGGAAGCTGTATGAGGCATGGCTGAGGTCATCTGTTTTGTTCAGCCTGGAGGAGACTGAGGGGAAACATCATTGTGGTCTTCAACATCCTCAGGAGGAGAAGTGGAGGGGCAGGTACTGATCTCTTCACTCTCATGACCAGTGACAGGACTTGAGGAAATGGCATAAACTGAGAGAAGTTTAGGTAGGATATCAGGAAAAGATTTTTCACCTAGTGGATGGTTGAGCCCTGCAACAGGTTCTCCAGGGAAGTGGTCACAACACCAAGCCTGACATAGTTCAAGAAGCGTTTGGACAATTCTCTCAGGCACGATGTGATTCTTCGGGTGGTCCTGTGCAGGGCTGAGAGTTGGACTCAATGGTCCTGATGGGTCCCTTCCAACTCAGCATATGCTATGATTCTACAAACCACCTCAATTTAAACATAAATGCATTGAAAGGAATTAAGTAAATAAGGAAAATTGTTCCTTCTTTCTCCCCTTTCTACAAACAATGACTAGTGAAGGCACTCTCTTAAGATGAGACCTGGTTGTATGAATATTATGTCATTCAGTAATGTAGGGAGGAGCTTTCTTAAGGAAACAGATAGGCTCTGACATTTTCTGTAGCCATTTTAATCACTTCTGTTAATGTCCTCTGTAACTACTTCTTTCTCTTACAACATCTTCCTCTTACACTCTGTACAAGTAAACCTTTTCTGTGAAATCAGGCATGATCCAACTCTTACCACTTTTTTTTTTTTTTTTTTCCCTAGGGCTTTGACAATTTGTTTCTTTGCTAGATTTGTATTTACCCAGAGTTTGTTCATGTATGCCCCAAGGGATGAATTTTATCCAGTTATATACTGATGTTTGCAACTTTTTGTGTGATATTGCTGGTTTTGGCAACACTCAACATTTTGTATCATTGCCTTCTTTGAAATGAATAAAGTTGATTTTTTTTTTTAATCTGAGTGCAATTTTTGGTCACAAAAGAAATTTATGTGAGTTAGCTGGGTTATTGTCATTCTTTTTATCATTCTTTTTTTTTCAAATTACATGTATCTCTGAAGCTTTCAAATTTTTGCTAAGTGATTTAATCTATTGCATTTCTTTAATCTCTTTTCCAGTCTCCAGAGTTACCTTGGCCTATGTTTATCACTTCCCTATGATAAAACATCTTTATCATGTCTATGTACTTTGATCCTAATTGATCCTAATTTTCACATGCCTTTCTTCTTCAAATGTCTTTTCTTGTAATGCAACATTTTATTTTCTGAGTCTTATCTTTGGATCAGAGTCCACATTTGTTGAATCTTCTGCATATGGATCTGGTGACTTTCTGTGCTACTTCTCACTGTTTGTACAGGGAGGTGAGTTTGGTTCTTATCATGGGTTTGATGTGTTCCAAATCTCAGTCATGGTTTGATTTCATCAGACAGATTTGGCTCTTCAACTTCCTATAAGTTAGAGAAGATTGTACTTTATAGTTGAAAAATAATTTTTATTTCTTCATAAAAGATATCCCTAACCAGTTTTGTTTCTGTATAGAGCTTAGTACTTAAATTTGTATCAAGCGGTTTTCTAATTACCTTCATCTATGTAAATAATGGAAGAGTATTTACTGTATTCCAGAACTGGCAGTTAGAAATAAACCTGCCTCTGGCCCATCTTCGTCTCTTTCAGACATCCGCTACATCCAAGTGTACAGCTGTGCTCTAATAAGCTTTATTTCTGTAACATAGCAATACTACAGATTTCTGTGAATTTCAGCTCTGAGGAGTCTTTTAAATCATTCATTCTTCTAATCATTACATTCAGGGTTCATTTACTCAGAGTTCAGTAGTCATTTTAAGCCTAGGGCCTGGCTATTTGCTTTATTGTCAAATATGAGCTTCTCTACAAATAACAACCAGCTCCAGTTGGTTGGCATCAAAACTTCTCAGGCACTGAGAATGGAAGGAAGACAATTAGAAATCTATAGCTGGCTTCAAAGCTATGGCAAAATAAAATTTTTGGTCCAAATCAAAAAAATCTTGGATTTTGGGAAGAAAAAGCCCAAGAAAGGTTAAGCTGGATAGTTTTGTGGAAAGCTTTGCATCTTATCATGGCTTGAGAACAGAAACCATGAGCCAGTGACACAAAAGGTGTATTCTAGTCAGAGGCTTTGTGCCTTAGTACAGCTTTATAGAGGGAGGACCTGGTTCTCTGTGCTTCTTTTCATCTTGTCATTTCTCAAGTGCACAGAGGGCCTGCTGGGGTCTTGGTTATCTCAAAGTGAACTACTCACACTTTGGAAAAAAATAAGGAGACTGTTATTGTTGAGTTGAAAAGGCAAAGGTACTGCCGAAAACTCAAGATCTTTGTTTTATGCTGAGGTTATTTTGTTCCACAAAGTCTTTAACTGCTATTGGTAAAGGTTGGCCCATGGTGCAGCACTTGATTGCTCTTCTCCTGGTGGACACCCATGGCTATCAGCTTAGAGGTAAAGAGAGCCACTGTGACTTGACCTTGATGATCAGAGAGATTTATCAACCCACTGAAAGCGTGAAAGACTTTAATTGGGCAATATACTATGGTGCAGGGACCTCTTATATGGTGTTGAGTAAGCATTGAAAAGGCAGAAAGAACAGATGTGGTGGTAGGGTGTTGTATTAGTGTTGTGTCATAGAGGAACAATAGTTTATTGGATGTATATCCACTGACCTTGTTGCTACTTCTTGCTATGTATGCAGGGCTTTTATCTCACTTCTTAGCCTATCACTTTTGTTGGTCAAAAATTTAACATCTTTCAAAGTATCCTGACTTCACATAGGTGATTAGAAAATATTTACCTGTTGCTGTACTTTAAGGAGTTGCTGTCTTTGCATTTCTCATCCTTTGTTTTACTCTGAAGGAAGTGCTCCTTCAAGTAGACAATTAGAGGGAATTACACATTTCTATGTGTGGTGTTATAAACTGAATAAGGTATCAGTTAAATACTAAAGAATTTACCTTGGAGCTCTTCAGCCTTTGATAATGTCTCCTTTTGATTGACTGGAAGAAGTGTTGAGGGTATGTATCTTAACATCTTTTGTGGTGATTATTTTTATCAAGGAATCTTTTGCTTTTCTGAAATGTCACTTCCATTGTTTATAGCTGCCTTTCCTCTTTGTAAGTTTCCAAAATCCAAAATCCATCATTGTCGTCTGGACTTTTTTCTTCTAATAAAAAAATAATTTCTCACTTATTCCTCTCAATGCATTTTCTAGTGCTTTTTGTTGAATTTTGTTTAACCTGATGTCTATCATCTGTTTTACCCTGGCCTATTTTCTAGGTGACTCATTTGAACTGTTCTTGTCTTCCTTTCAAGCTTTCAAGTATGCCTAGTGAAACCTCTTCAGCTGAATGTTTTTAGAGTATTGCTTCTATCTTACTTATGTTTTTCTTTTTTGTTTGTGTATTTGTGTGAGTGTGTTCTTTTATGTTTGTTTGGGTTTATGGGGTTTTTGTTTGTTTGTTTGGGGGTTTTGTTTTTGTTTTTTCTAAGAGGACCTTTCTTCACTATGATTTCATCCTGGTATAGTTAAGCAGCTTAACCACATTTCAGAGAACTTAAATTTCTCAGTTTTTTGCTTCACGGTATTCTTGTTCAGGTTTCTTGTCTAAAGTCTAGGTCAATAGTTCTTGATTTCCATATTTAACCTTAAAAGAAAAAATTAAGAAGGTTGTGGCAAGATTAATCAATGGGTGATCTGTAGATATATCTTGGAGATGTTCCTGCTCTTTAACAATAGCAAACCCTCTTGTACCAGAACTAGCTTTTCTGAGCATACAAGTAAAAACATAGATTCTTAAAAAAAGTTTAGTGATTTAAGAAAGAATTTTCTCTCAAGTCAGACTGGTAGGGACTGTGTGAGCAGAGTAGAGGACTATGCATTTGTTTACTGCCTTACTGTGTGGTATGGGACACAGGCAGGGTCAAGTGTTTTTAAAGTATGGAGAAGCTTTTTGTGGGTTAAATGTTGGAAAATATGTCCAGTGGACTCATCTGAAGTAATTGTCTATTGCATGGTGGCCCCTATTCCAGTTCTAAGGACCATATCTGAAGGTGCAGTGTGACCAATTCTGAGCTATAATATATCATTTATTTATCACTTTGATCACACTTACAACTGTAGTCTGCAGGTTTTTTCATGATCTGGAGATTACAAGAGAATATAGCTGTAATAATTGTAATATTTTTGAGGCTTTGTCATCTTTTTATTCAAAAGAGGATCTTATTACTTATCACTTCAATATCAATTACATAATAATCATGACACTGATGAATAATTCCATTGTCATTCAACTGTCAATATAGTCAGCATGGTATCACTGAAATGTTTCTGATTATCCCTTACAATTCTATTTTTGATGGCTATGGAATATGTAATTTGTGTGGTTTATAAGTGAATGTATTTTATCTCTTTTCTGCACTGAGTGCATTGTTCAGCCAATATGCTTGAGATGGGAATTTATGTTCACAGACTGTAAGCATGAAACATCACTACAATCCATAATAAGGCCATTAGCATTCTGCTCAGGCAAGCTGGTGTAAGTACAATTTTCAGTGGCCTAATGTAACAGGTAATCATAAATTAGTATTTGCTTTAAAACAACACCAGATTACGCAGCCTGCATGCTTAAGAAGAATGACTCAGTAAGTAGTGCAGCTCTGTAATGAAGTGGGAGCTCATTAAACAGATGCTATCTACTTCACTGATCTACATAAGCAGCAAACAAACCGAATGGAAATGTTTCAAAGGAACACTGCAGTCAACCAGAACAGGTTCAGGTTCATTTACTGTGGCATCATCTACAGGAATTAGTCACAGTAATAATTGAATAGTTGCTTGCTAATTTATCATTTTACATTTGTTATTGCATTTGCATAATGTGTTGATTTTTTTTATGTCTTTGGTTACATTAAAATGCCCTCAGCTGTGTTTACAAAACCAGAACACAGTGGGTGATTTTAAGATTCATCAAACTGGCAGTGTTCGATGTTCATTGCTTGGATTGTGTTTTTTAAAAGTGCCTCTTTTCTTTTTCCTGGTTTGTGTGCTACATCTTGGCACGTACAGACTCGTAATTAGTATTTAGGAAAATTGAAATTTTTATTTCTTTATGAATCACAAGTGAAGGCATGCAGATAGGAGCAGTGACTAGGCATCTGGCATTTCTAGGTGTAATGCACTATATACATAAAACACATAACACTATAAAAACATAAGATGTTTTTCCAGCAGGTGGAATAGGCAGAAAAAACAGTGCTTTACAACTGGACTCTGTAATAATTTCAAAAATCAGTATTAGTTTTGTCGTGTTTTACCTGAAGGACATCTTGCTGACTTTAGAGGCTTTGCAGATGCCTGGGAAGAACAGTATTTTATAACACTGTTATGCAATTCAGTTTGAGATGAATGGGATGTAGAAAGGCCAATGACTAGAATCTCAAAGATAAAAATAATTTGTGTCATAGTTTTTGATATGCATTGGTTGCAGGTGTTACAAAATATGTGTGTGAAATATGGCTGCTAAAGCAGCGATAAATGGGTTCTCACTTTTTGTATGGTGGCATTTTTTATTAAACTGTGTTTCTGGTTAGTGCTGGTGCATTGTGGTACTATTCCACGATACAGTACCAGGTAGAATCAATAAGATTTTTAATGTTAGACCCTTTCAGGACTTTTTTTTTTTTTTAAATACTCTATCTATTGCTTATATCTCATAAGTTCTAGGAGAACTACAATCCCCCAGATATACCAGTTGTCCAGTGAATTCTAACATGTTTGAAGTTTAGTATCCTCCTCAAAAACTCTTAATGTTGTGAACACTTGCATACACAATAATTGCTACTTAATAAGTAGCCAAAGATTATGCTTGTGACCTGTATGCAGACTGTGCATAGAGTAACTGTAGTTGTTTTTTTACTGTGCAAATGTGTCATATGCCATAATTTATTTATGTTTACCGTATGTTTACCAAATTTAAGCCAACTACTGGATATCCCCTCCCCTCCCCTTCCCTTCCCTCCCCTCCCCCTCACTGAATTTTGCCAGCATTGCAGTTTTGCACTTGCCATAGACATCTGCAAAAGAATGAACAAACCTAATATCTCTCTGGGGAAATATTGGTTGAAAGTATTTACCAGGCTAAATATAGCAGCTCATGAGATACGGCAACTAGGAGATTCCAAACTGAAACACTTTACAAGACTTTTTCTATCATCCCAAGTGATGAGAGTACTGAACAAGATCACTTTTTGGATAGGTGCCTTATCTGCAGATGCTTTTGGGTTAAGCTTTGTGAAACCTGGGTTGTTTTATGTATACTGTGTGCTCTGCAGCAATTCAGCCTTGAAATACGGGACTTGGGTTTACCAGTGGGAGTGCAATATGCTTAAGCATTTATGTTGTCATTCACAGAATGTGCTTAACTTTGAGCAAGGGGATGGTTTCTGCGGTGTTCAAAAAATGTCACAACAGACAGAAAATGTACACCATTATTAAATATGTTAGTATGAGCTTAACTTCACTGTTAGCATCGCTGAGAGTGACCCTAAGCCCTATGAAAATGACCATGACTAAGGTTACAACTTTACAAAAGGCAGAGGATGAGAAGTATCTTATCTTTGGAAGTAGCTACCTGTTTCATTCTGTGACAGCCAACTAATGTGGAAATTGGGTATACACTGCAGGCTAATGAGCTGCATGTCAGGAGGTAAGCAAAGAAATCACCAAAAGGGGGGTTGAGGAGAGGAAGAATCCTCTACTACTTGTGCTTTTCAGGAAACAGGAGAAAAGCCAAATTTCAACCATTTCAGATATGTCAAGAAAGATAAAGAGATTTTGAGGAGTTGTTCTGTAAGATATTAGAGAAAAAAGAAACAGATTATTAGATTACAAAGGTGTAACAAGCACAGGTGCAGGTTAGGTGAACTGGTAAATGTACAAACTGTGCTTGTGACAGTCAAAATCAAAGGACAGAATAAGAGAGCTGATTTGCTTTTCTAAGGGATCTGTCTGTAATGAATTGAAACTGAAAAAATTGGGCAAGTGCGAGGTAAAGGTAATGGGGACCAAGTGTTGGCAACCTGTTTTGATCTAGGTCTGAACCGCATTTGCAAAGCAGTAGTGATTTATGAATACATCTTTTGGTACCAAACATGTAAGTCTCTGCATGTCCTCCTTTTCCATTCTTTGATACTTTTCAATTATTCATGTTGCTGCTACTTACTCTCTGAAGTGATTTGAGCCTGGGTCACACAGAAAAATGATCCAGAGGACTTCTCAGAGTGTTTTATCTGCATTTTAACTGGCTGAACATAACTCTTAAATGATTAAAGAGTTTGTCTGACAAACTGGATTTTTGGAGAAAGAAGGTGCTTTTACAGAGTTTTCACTCTTTTTTTTCCTCTTCTGACTTTAACCTGTCAGTAGCCAAGACTATTTGCCATTTTGTTTATTTATTTTCCATCTAAAGACTTACTAGCTTTTGAAAAACATACTGTCTCCTCCCTTTCCTCTCCCTAAAAAGGCTAGTCCAGGTCTATTCAGCTCATTTTTTTGGATAATAGTGTCGTTTGAAACCAAATAAAAGTAAGACTAAACAGGACATGGTGCTTACTTGCACTCTGCTCTCATTGTGTTTATTTAGTGTGCATGGGAAGATCTAGCTTTTTTTTTTTTTTTTTTTTAATTTAGGAGTGGACATGGGAGATGAGAAGAGATATTTTACAGAGCATGTCTAATAGCTCCACCTGTCCATGTATCACTGAATGAGAAAAAATCCTCTAGCCAATTTGCTTGTTTTGGCATTGTTTCAAATAGGTTTGTTTCAGGATTGAATAGATAGGATTTTTTGAACTTTTTTTTTTTTAAGAAGGTGGAATCAAAGTAAAACACTGTTTCTGAGAAGAAAAGAGAGGATAATAGACCATGAACAAGACTAAGACTGGAAAAAAAGATAGCCATTATAAAGGTTGGAGGAGTTTATTGCTATTTCACCATTAATCTATAATATTGTGCATAAAGAAACCCAGAGCAGAAGAAATATATGATGTAACTTAATTGGCTACCTCTCTTCTTTTTTTATAAAATGAAACCCAAACAAACAAATGTGAATTTTGTTAAGAGTCAAGGAAGAATTGAGTGTTTCAGATACTCTAAGACATCATGTGTATAAAAAGAAGTAGCTACAATTTTGAGCTATAGATAATTGACATAAGTACAAAAGTCAGCAGAAGAATCACAGGCTCCAGACCTTACATGTAAGGTGAAACCCCAGTCCTTCCAAGTTGTTGCCAGGTTTGATGGTGTGTCTTCTCACTGAAGAGAAGATAGAGCAGAAGCAGTCCTGCAACACTCAGGGAAGCTGCTGATTCTATTTAATATCTTTTCTACTCATCCTTGTAACTGATCAGTTCTATGTGTTTGGAGAAGAATTTTCAATTGTCTGAAGTACATAGGATATTTTTATGTGAAAAACAGAAAAGCTTACTTTTGGCAGACAGGAGGGAAGCAAGAATAAATTGCCTCAGCTTTGTCATAAGTATTTAAACTGCTAGAGAGACAAAGAAAAGGAAAAGAACAAAATTTCAAGAGCTGTACTGAAGTGTTATAAATTTTTTGGCTCTCAGCCAGGAAAGCAAAGCGTCCATGGCTGTCATAGGAGCATGAGTGAACAAAGACACTTTGGTTGCAGTGAGAGATTACAGGCCCAGGAACAAAGAGTTTAGGAGGGAGATGAAAATGAAAACTTTACTGACACAAAATGGGGACAAGGGAGATTTGAGTATTCAAAGTAGGTCCATTTAGAGCCAAATGGAGTGCAATGATCAGCGAAAACTTCGGATGCAATGTGTCCAGGATTTGTTAGTCAGTGCCCTCATCTCATGCTTTGGGACAGATACAGAGGTGACTGAATGGCTGGGCCCAGGGAGTTGTGGAGAATGGATCTAAATCCGATTGGTGGCCAGTCACTAGTGGTGTTCCCCAGGGATGCCACTGCCATCTTGGCCTGTATCAAAAGCAGTGTAGCCAGCAGGACTAGGGCAGAGATCATCCACCCTGTACACTAGTAATACACCTCAAGTATTGCATTTAGTTCCGAGTCCCTCACTTTAGAAAGAACATTGAGGAGCTGGAGAATGTCCAGCAAAAGGCGCCGGGGCTCACAAGAGATCTAGAAAACATGTTTTATGAGGAAAACTGAGAGAACTGGATTTGTTCAGCCTCAAAAAAGGAGACTCAGGGGGTACCTTATCGCTCTCTACAGTGACCTGAAAGGAGGTTGTAGTGAGGTGGAGGCCCGGTTCTTCTCGCAGGCAAGCACGACAATAGGAGAGGACACAGCCTCCAGCTGCACCAGGGGAGGCTCAGATTGCACATCAGAAAGGTTTTTTTTATAGATAGGGTTGTTAAACATTGGAATGGGCTGCCCAGGAAGGTGCTGAAGTTGCCATTCCTAGGGGTGTTCAAGAAATGAATGGATGTGGCATTTAGAGCCATGGTCTAGTTGTCATGGTGGTGATCAGTCAAAGGTTGGACTTGATGATCTAAGAGGTCTTTTCCAACCTAAAGGTTTCTATGATTCTGTGATTCTGTGACTTAGTGCTGAAGTTTGTAGTGAAGTGTTTGATGTTTGGTTTTTGTTTGTTTGTTTGTTTGGTTTTTTTTGGTTTGGTTTTTTTTTTTTTTTTTTTTAACACATGAAAGCTTAGGAATGTAACAAAATGGAAAAAGCTAGTACCGAAAACTACCTTTGTACGACAAATATTTCAAGTCTTATTTTTATAGACTCTTAAAACTGCTTTGAACTATTTGCCTGTGATGGTGGTGTGTTGTTTTGTTTGTGTTGTTTTTTTAGAGATATTTTAGGACATTGATGTCTGACCTACCATCACTAGCTAAAAAACAAGCTAGTGATATGAATGAGAGTAAAAAGAACAAAACTGCAGAATTACCAGGCTTGGGCAAGTTCAATGCATAATGACAGTATAATGATAAGATTTTTTTAGCTACAACTGATCTCTTTGTTTTCACAGCTTTTCCAAAAGATTGGAAATTCTGTCTTGTGTGATGTTAATACAAGTGTTCAAAGTTTCAATTCAAAGCAATATTGAAAGAAATATATTCTCACCATGTATGAAAAATTAGGTCACCAAAGTTTACAATTCTGACTTTTAATCACAAGTTTCTAAGGCGGTTTGTTTTACAGTTGTATAGGTGTTGTTATGGTCAATGATAGATACTAAGCCTCAAGGCTGTCAACTACTTGAACAAAATTTATTGGTTTGGGTCATTCTGCCCAGTTCAATGCACTTGTATACAATAACCATTAGAAGTTAATTGTTGATTAGTCTGATGCAAGTTGATATCAGAAGTGTATTTTTCATGCAGACAAGCATGTCTCTCACAAACAAGGAAAAGTAATTTTTTACTGATGTAAAACCATTTTTGGGTTTTTGTACTTCAAGTTTAAGCATGTAATAGGGTTCTCCTATCCTGCCAACATTTTCTCATTATAAAATTGAACAAAAGCCTTCTCCAGTCTGCCTACAAGTTTGGAGTTCACTTCTACTAAATTTGAACAGCTGTAACAGCTCCATATGCTTTGCTTTGCTTCATTTATTCATGAGCACCTGAGGAACTGTCATTTGTAAAGCCCTTACACTATTTTATGGGAAGATGATTTGGTGTGTCAAGCACTTTATCATTAGAAATATTTGTCATTTTAGTGCCACATGTATATATTTTGTATTGAAAACATGGAAAGCCTGAAAGGCAGAGCAGACAAGAAAGTAGCAATATTCTGGATGAGTGAATGGTTGTTAAGGGAAACCCTCAGTGAAAAGAAGATAGGATGGAAAGACAATTCAACAGTGCAAAGGTTATTTTCTTTGTAAGATTTTGTACTTATTTTAAGCTTAAAATGGTGAACCAATAGTCCATATTTGAGCTGGCATTAATTAGAGGGCCACTACTAATTACGACCAAGCACTTGGACACGATGCACCTTCTTTTCTTCTACAGTCCCTACAGTAATACCTCCCATTATATCCATTCATTTTTTTAAGGAATCACTTCATTTCTTCTAGTAAGAGAGAGGTGACACATATATAAGGCCCCCTTATATTCTCAAATTCCACTCCTTCAATTTACTTTGGACTGGTATTAGTTTATGTCAGAAGACTGAAGGAAGGAATAGTCTTTCTTCGGCTTTTTAATTGTCAAAATCAATTGTGGAAAGACAGAAAGATATTTCTCAAGTGTTCTTTTGGATGTACTTATCACTAAAAAGAAATTATTTGAATCTGAATTATCTTTTTATTTGTACGTAATGAGAAATACATTTTGGATCTATGTCAGTGAATTCTAAAGTTTGCTAAGTAAAGAAATATTGTCCATTAACTTTCCTCAGTGGCAGTGGAAATGTTTCTGCCATTCAAGTGGTAAAGGTATAAGCAGTAGTGTGTGAGGGTGAGATTTCTGTACTGGTAATGTGGATGTCTTTACCTGTGGTAAGAACCACAGAAAATATTTCCAAAGCAAATCTGCATTTCAGCCTTTCCAGAACAGTATACTGTGACTTTTACAGCATATCTTTTTTTTAAGGATATACAAGAACTTTGCTGGGCAATGGTTTGAACATATTTAATGGAAGATATTTTGCTTTGCAAGCCTGCTCTGTAATTAAATTTTTTAAAAAACAAACCAAAACCAAACCCAAAACACACCACATTCCAGTTAAAATTCTTGTCACATCTCTCTCATCTCTCTTCTGGGTTATCTATATGTAAAATATTATTATGATACAAATCATGATATTGTCTTTTTATATATCTACAAATTAGCTTTTTATTTCACTCTAATGCTACGGCAAATCTCGATCTAATGTTAATTTCAAAATATATAATTCTTGCATACTCCTCCTGGCAGTCAGTCTCAAGTAAATGTAAAAGTGTACCATGTAGGCAAAATGCAGTAAATAGACAGAATTCATTTTTGCAGCTCTCTGAAGGTTGCATGTAAGATGATGGAATTGGCCTCTGTGGACTGTAGAGGTAATAAAACTTGAGTAAAACTTTGTAGAAGAAAACTGAGCTATTCTCTTACAGCTATTTCAAGCTCTAGCAAAATTCAAACTGGTACGGAGCAGATAGAAGAGTATTCCCCAGTGTAGGACATGAAAATGTTTCATTCTCTTTTGGTTGCTCTTTGCCAAACTAGAATTTAATAAGTGTATCACTTGCTGTTTGCCATTGTATAATGATATCATGAAAAACAAAAAGAGCAGATAAAATACTTTCTTCTCAGGAAAATATACTCATTTTTCTATACATTAGATGAAATGAAGTGCTTTTAAGTCCCAATGGAACTGAAAGGGTGACATCTCATAAAATTTCAACTTGAATATCTGAGAGTATCGTCTGCTGTGTCTCATGGCCTGAGTCTCCCTCTTCACAACAGCCAGCTAAAATGCTTTAAGCTGAAAACAATAGTTGACAAAATTTTAGGAGGAAAAAATGCCAGTTAAGATTGAGAAGAAATGCATAAAGAAAATATCTAAAAATATTTCTCAAAATATCAACGTTCTTATCCAAGCTAGAATTGTGTTACTGTGCTGCAAAGCTGTGTGACAGCAAATACCTTATTTTACCTCCAAACCAGCAATATTCCTTTTTTTTTCTCTTTCCTCTATCTGAAAACCACCTCAATGTTATCAAGGCAGCAATGAATACAATTTGCCAATTGCAACACAACTGGTAAAAAAAGAAAAAGCATGTACTGTCTTAAGCTCTGCCGGGGGAGGTTTAGGTTAGATATTAGGAAGACATTTTTTACCAAGAGAGTAATCAGGCATTGGAATGGGCTGCCTGGGGACGTGGTGGATTCACCGTCCCTGAAGGTTTTTAAGATGAGATTGGATGTGGTTCTTAGTGCCATAGTCTAGTAACCAGGGATCAAGGGTTGGACTTGATGATCTCAGAGGTCTTTTCCAACCCAGTTATTCTATGATTTTATGATTATATGACCTGTGGTTTAGTCTTTGCTTGGCTTTAATTAAAAAGTTCGTTTTCATTTATTCCCTTGTTATACTGATAATGCAGTAGTTCACTGGGGTGTTTCCTGAAACACAATGCTATCCAATAATAATCGGCAACTGACAGACCTCATGTCTTCTTTTCCTAAGGTTATCCATACCACAGCGTAGTTTCAATTTTTTTGCTATCTTCAACTTTGTGAACATTTGTTTTCTATTACTATTCTGTATGGGAAGAGAAGGAAGGGAGAGGGAGGGAACCCATATTCTGACAGATACTTATTTGCATTAGAATAAACATAATCAAAAAGTAATTTAATTTGAAGCAACAGAGGAATGTAATAATATAGTCTTGAAAACAAAAAAAATTAGAACTAGTTGTCAGCCAGACTCTTGCCTCATCTAAATCCATATGCATTTACAGTGCTCCATGACTACATAATTTCATCCCTGTTGACTAATATAATGAATGTGCTGATAAATACACTAACAGATACACAACCCTTCTTGCATAGAATGTTTTCCTTCTGAAGGAGTTCTCAGTTGGATCTGGCATTTCTGTTCATTTTATTCTGTTTTAAAAGCATATTCCAGTCATCCAATAATTTGATTTTCCTCTGCTTGCAATTGAACTGTATGGCCCCGCTTCTTAAGAGCAGTGTGAGCACCAAGCACTGCCATTCGGTTACCATGAAGTGTTGTGTGAGTAGTTGTGTTGTATGTCATAGCTCTTATTAACTCTAGTGCCATTGCTAATGTTTTAATGTATGCTTATATGTGCCTTGAGGGAGTAGTTTGTATGTTTTACTAGCGAGATACACAAAAATACTCCCTTCCTTTTGCCTCTATTATAAATTATTACATGCTATCAGGGGACCTCTTATGAAGTAAAATTGTCATCTTGTGAACAGTATGGATGAGATCCCATGAAAGTACAGCTGAGCAGCTACCCATCCTATGAGCAAAACAAAACTCTCTCCACGCTCTCCCCTGGTGGCTTGCATTAATTTGTTATGAATAATTCACATTCCTTCATCACAGTTGTTATTCCTTCCTTCATCTTTTGTTTCCCAGTTTTGAAAGGCGTACTAGCCTCTGCTGTTGCGGAGTGCTCTCAGGCAAAATCTTGTCTCCTATCCTCCTGGCAGGGATCACCAACACTGGGCAATGCCCAGGCGGGATGTCACACTGGCAGAGAAAAGAACCCTGAGGGGTTCATAAACCTGCCAGTGCCCAAATTAGTATTTTAATTGAGAAGCTAATGGGTTAATCAGAATCCCCGAGCCTGTGCTGCTCAGTGGATCGGTTGCCTGGCAACAACACCTGCCAAAATGAGGAGGTTTTGTGCTTCTGCTGATCTTTGAGTCTGGCTCTTATCCTGTGAGAGTTCAGGAAAGGGAGCTGCTGGTGTGCTGAGTCTTGGGGTCCTTCTCCACCCAGCTCAAAGTACTGCAGGGTAAACATCAAAGAATTTCCAACTCTGAGTCCATAATTGTAAGGCTTCCAAAGTTCAGATGCGTATTTGAACCTTTTGAAGTCTAACTTTTACCTTGTAACCCAAATGGATCATTTGTCATCCTCCCTCTGTTTTCCTGACCTGCATTCACATCCCTTCCTAAATTCAAACTACTTTAATTGATTTTTATTTATTATTTTTTTTCTTTTCTTTTTTTTTTTTTTCTCAGCAGGCTTCCTCTTATCTAATTTCTTCTAAGCAGCTGACTAAACCCCCTCTAGTTTGGTTTCTCTCAGCCAGGAGACATTTGGCTCTCAGTGCATCAATCTGTGTTACTCTACTGGTATCTCCGCTCAGGGTTCTCTTTACCTTATGCATCTCAGGATACATTTACAATGTCAGAGCAACATCAGAGTACAAAGCTGAGGGCACCTGACTTAACACAAGCTACCTGTCAGGTTTGGTGGCTTTTTTTTGAGAAATGAAGGAGAAAGTCTGCTGTGCTTGTTTTCAAAACTTAGCTATTTCTCCAAAGGCTTTCTAAATCTGTGGAGTTTTGGAAGTGTCTGAACTCAAGCCTGAAGCCAAGGCTGGCACACTTTATACACTGATGGAAATCTCATTAGGAAATCAACAAAACTCTATTTCACTGGTTTGAGGCAACTCAGAGTTGCATAAATATGATCTTTGGCATGTTAATAGGTTTTCTCACAAATACAGCATGCTGAATATTTTCTATTTATGCAAACTATGTATTTTGGTTAAAAAATGCTTCCTATGGCACAATATGTTACTTTGCCAGCTTGCTTTAAAAAAGTCAGTGTTGTGTTGATCATATTTCTGTGGTACTTCCTGTAGACTTTGCTATGTAAGCAAAATTTAAAAAAATCTAACATTTCTAAAGGTATGCTTCCAGAAATGTTTTTAAATCCTCCTCCCATGACTCTTCCCTGTGTTCTGTACCTTGAACATTCAGCTTTTACCATTGTGTTAACGGGTAATTCTGAATATGAGTTCTCTAGTCAGACAGAATTTCTTTTCTTTTGTTTTTCTTTTTTTTTTTTTTTATTTGATTTGATTTGATTTGCTAAGAAAGAGAATGACAGGGCACTCTGGCATTTATTTACTCACCTCTTTATGTACTGTGTCATATGGAGCTACTGTAATGTGGCTTGCTTATTTTTAACAGCAAAACTACTGTGACACAAAATGCTTTTCAGTAAGACATATGGAAAGAAACCTTTTCTAGACAAGCACAATAGACACATAAGTAGGTGAGCCAAATGTCAGGACTTGGATTTTACAGGTGTGGAAATAATTTCTCTATTATACCTTAATTAATACAATATCCAATACGTGTTAAGACAGCCAAATTGTGCTATTGGTACCTTTTTTTTTTTTTTTTTTTTTTAAGCCAGTGTAGGCTATACTGTAATACCTTGCCTCTGATTCTGGAAAAATTAGTCTCTTAAATCTATTCTATACTTTGTTACATCTTGAGGCAATTTGCTGTAGAGTGATTAATATGTCCTTTTGCATCAGAACAGACTTCTTTGATGAGCTCTGTGGCTGTCATCCTGAGACCATGCAACTAGTCTGGTTTTGATCTTTCAGGAAGACTATGCTGAGATGGAGAAGACACTAGTCAGGTTAGTTAATATGACTTATAAAAGGGGGAAATGATAAGGATCAGGGACTTCATAAGGAAGGAGTTTATAGCAGAGGATATCAGAAGGCCGATCACACAAAGAAATATATATGTTTCATTTTATTTGGAACAGAGCAATAGCAGAGTACAAAAACAAATTCCCTGCACAGTGTAGAAAAGGCTACCTTCCTTTTAAAGTAGAACCTGATCATCTTTTAAGTGATCAGAGCATGAATGTTTATGATCGCTGTCAGGCTAAAACCATTACTTTTTACCAGAAAGAATTTGCATACAGTTTTTTATTCAGTAATTAAATTGCTGATGCAATTTGTAAATGCACTTTAAAGATAGTACTAGAGGGCATAATGAGTTCCTAACCAGAAAAAAAGGCTGAAGAAAGCTGAATTTCATTCTTTGTATTTAATAGGCATTATCCTTACTGCAGCAGTATTTTCTTATAACTTCTCACCAAACTGCCATTTACAAGTGTCTGTGCTAACTGACTTTAACCACTGAAGTGCTGAGAGAGGTCTCTGTGGGACAAGGCTTGGCAGGGATTTCTTATAGCAGTTGTGCTCAAAGATTTGGAACTCTGGAGCAGTGGGGCTCTAGCAGTTCTGTGGACAGCATTATGATGAAAATATATCTTTCCTCTGCTGAGGTGTTGGTATCCGATATTTAAAAAATGTCTTTAGTTATTTATGCTATAGACAAGTCTTTATATGTGTATACATATACAAATATATGCATATATGCATATATAGATCTATATATATATCGATATATGGATCTATGCATGCCTTTTATTTTTCACTTAAACAGCATAATCTAACAGAATTCAAGACAACCCAAAGGGTAAGGTCCATGTAAAGGTCCCAAGGAGTGATACTATTCGGAGAATGCACCAAAGCATAGCACAGACAACAAAGAATTACAGAACAGTTTGGAAGGGACCATCTGATCCAACTCCCAAACTCAAGTGGGTCACCTAGAGTTGTTTTCCCAGGACTGTGTCCAGGCTGCTTTTGATTTTCTCTAAGAATGGAGACTTCATCACTTCTCGGGGCAACCTGTACCAGTGCTTGGTCACCCTCATAGTGACCAAGTGCTTTTTGATGTTCAGATGGAAGGATCACTTCCCTTGACCTGCTGGTGATACTTTGCATAATGCAGCACAGAATACCATTTGCCTTTTCTGAGGCACCTGTTGGCTCCACCAGGACAAGAGATATATCAGGTTCTTTTCTGCAAAGCTGCCTTCCAACATCATTTCATAACACCTTTTGCTTAGAGACATCTCCTAGAATTGGCAAGGGATGGCGCTTTACCTAGTCTGGGATATTGCACTTCCATATTGGTCACTTGTACATGTTTGCCTTCTGAACAGGTAGTGAGAAAGAGAATGGTTTTAGCTTTATTGCTTTGGGTCCTATATTTCCATGTATTTTAATTAGGTGTCTAATTAGATTGATTAAAAATAAAGATTCTGTGGGATATCATGTGAAAATAGATTCCTTTACACAATTTTATGTTCCCTGATTATAAAGTTTCATGTATTCTAATGGTGTGAATCCCCTTCTCCCTCTATCTGGGCATGGAAAAATGTACTATCTTGTTGAAGGTAACAAACACTTGATAACTTGCATCCTTATTCTCGTATGAAGAAGTCCTGACAAAAAACCATAGTATGTGTTCTTCCATAATGGTTTTATCTGATGGTAACCAAGCTACCCTGACAGCTGCAGAATGTGCCTAATGATGGAGTTTGGTAAAGGTATTAGGAATTATGAACTTGGTTTTACCTATAGCACTTAGAATAATGGCTTATGCATGGAGTAAAAGTTGTGTTTCAGGGTAAAAATATGTGAGCATTGTTAATGGCTTGAGTATGTTGTTTGCAACACAATAGTTTTATGTCATTGTTAACTTAAAACATTTGGGACCTGAATTCTTACCATTCTTATTTAATGTTAAGAATTATTTAACTTTTATATAATATATACTGATGCTTTCTAATTCTCTTCTTATAATCTGACATTGAGAAAACAAATTCCATGAAAGGACTAGAGGTTTTTTAACAACCAGTCAGAAAACTGATCTGAATGTTATTTGCATTTAAATATTGTAAAACATACACAATTGGAATCCAAGAGAATTCTTGAATTAGAGAACAAACTCCCTAGGCTATTTTAGGCTCATTTCTGCTAACCATTAACTAGGGTACCAGGAACCTTATCAACGAGCATAGTGGGATGCCTTCATTGGTCTTCACTTTTAACACTGGCAACACATTTTGGAACAATGTGTCATTTAGAGCTGGGTAAAATAGTTCGTGCTTACTCTCCCGGGAGCCAGAAGGGGAAACAGAAACCTGCTTTGTGCCTGGTTTTTGGACAAGGATTTCAGCAGAGACATCCCAGTTTCAATGAACTGATATGAACTCCCCAGCTGTCCCTGGGCTCAGGGAGTTTGGGGTTTCAGTACTTCCTCTGGGGTCTGTGCCGCTTTGTGTAGAAACTAAAGTGTCAAGGGACTTCCCAGGATGTCTCTAAACTGGTTATTAGGATAGCTGCTGGGGTAACTATGGGCTAATAATAACCTTATGGAAGTGGGGAAGTTTTGATGCCACCAGGCGTCTTCCTGGTGGAGAAGATGGGCACCTGGGGCTCCCATAGGCTGGTTTGCCAGGCAGAGTTTTACATGAAGAGTTACGGAAAGATGTGGTTTTGGTCCTCAGGGGACTCATGTGCTTCAGCACAGTGTGATGCAGCTGGATGCAGCAATATCCTCTCTTCTGTTGCTGGGACTGCAATGCAGGCACATCCCAGGTTATCACCTCGCAAATCAGCTGGGAGGAGAAGGGGCCATTGCATGTCCCTTGGGTGACTTCTGTTCCTTCCTGAGATATTTCAGTTAGAGTCTAGAAGGACTTTCCAGGCTGGATGAAATGTTTCCTGCCTCTGTTTTCTTTCATTAGTGCAAGGGGGAAAAGAAAAAAGAAAAAAAAAAAAAAAGGAAAGAAAATTTAAATTAAGGCTGTTGCTTTATGTGTTAGGCTAAGAAATCAATTATTTGCACAACCTTAGTATCAGGAGAGAGATCTTCTATTACCATTTCCTATACTGAAGAGCTTATTATGACTGTATAGGGGTTATTGTATTCAAAAGCAAAGGGATTACAAATATCTCAATGTCTTCTATAGCTGCTAGTAATTATTTTTGCTTCCAGCTATGTTACAACCATTAAAGTTCATGTTTGGGTTACAGCGTTCCCTGTGTGAATGTTTGCTTTTAATTAATAGAAGGATGTGCTGGGCATGTCCTTACACAGTGTAGACCCTAAACCTGTCAGAAAGAGCTAACAGTGATAGAAGAGCTCTGAAAAGTTCTTTCCTGTGAGAAATGTGGCTGGAATTCCTTGATTTCCACACAACTAATCACAGATATGAGTGCTTGAGGGTTTTTGTCCTGCAGGCTGTATTAGATAACTTTGTTTTACTCTGCATGAAAAGCAGCCTCTGACTTTTGTCAGCTGTCTGTATATTTTCCAAGCTGGCAAAGAAATAGCAACTAACAAGCAAGCAGTGGCATATTTAAAATTCAGTGTAGATCATAGCTGCAAACACACTGAGAGTAAAAGGGCTGCAGCCACTTCAGCTTGCTGTTCCATAACAAACTACAGAGCTTCTAAGAGAACCAAACGTCCTGGCCCTTCTCCCCCACTGTGGAAATTCTTTTCCCCTCCCTTCCTTTCCCTTCTGTAGGGATGAGAAAATCTCACTGCAATATAAACAGTTGCTGATATCATCTGTCATAAATACTCCCTAAAAAAATATGAAGGGAGAAGGGAGAACAGCAAACCTCAAACAGTATTTAGGCCATAAAGGCCAGAAGCATTTGTGTTTGTTTCAAGATAGTGGAGACCAGAGTGGAGGTCTGGTATTTTGCTGGTGACCGCTGAAGAAGAGGGATTTGGCTGCTGGCAGAACATAAAGCAAAGCTGACAACAAAGCTTTCCTTTCATGCTATCCAAATGAACACATTTCTAATCTGAAATTCAAATACTTGACAACAGAGAGCCTGTGAGCTGGGCTTTGAATAGGAAATTGCTTCATGGTTTTAGCATAATGAATTAGGCAGTTAGAGTAAATCCATTTAGAAGGCATAGAATGCTTTCACATGCCTTGTAAAAGCTAAAAACCCTACTAATTTCCTAAATTTCTCATGACTTGCAAAATGTCTAAATGTTCTGTGAAAATGTGGTTGTGCACGTTATGTTTGGCTTATTGCAGCTATGTAGTTTGACTCTTCTATTTTACAACACACTGATTATTTAGATAAGATTGTACCTTAATTAAAAGCCATAAATAACAGCTAGGGCATTCTTTGAAAACCAGCGCTCTCACCAATAACGAGAGTACATTAATTAGTCCTGACACTCTGTTCTGGTCAATTACTATTACACATTCTGTAGATGCAGCATAAGGCTGAGAAAACAGCTGGGGTGGAGTCACACCAAGAAAATCAATAGAGGGATTCTCTGAACTGTTAGCTGTGTACTGACAAGTGGCAGCTTCAGTCTCGTGTTTTGGACAACACTGGATCCATCTTACATGGCAGCCTTCATAACCCTTCAAGGGGACCAAAGAGAGGCAGTGTCACAGGTAGTATAAGGAGAGATGCTGTAACAGAACACACAGTGAGGAGCTGTTGTTTCTTTTGTGCATATGTCTGACCTTGGAAATCATTTGTCAGGTCTACTGGAACTCAAAGTTCCTTCTTCTGTGTCTTGCTTAAGCAAACAATTGCAGATAGTACCACTTGGAAAAACAAGGTTAAATGAATTCCAGACATATTTTCAAAAAGGAGCTGGTTTTTTGTTTTGTTTGGTGGGTTTTTTTAATATTTTGGAGAAAAAGTTCAAGTCCTTGTTTTTGAGTTTTTGGGGGTTTTTTTGCTGCAATGGCTAAGCCTGAAAAGACACTTTGAGTTTACAGGCAACTGCATAAGTGCTTTCTAACAAATGCATACAAACAGATAATAAAGCATGGCATTCTTGTATTCAGAAGCTTACTAGATATCACAGAAAACCCACTTTTTTTCCCATGTAAAAAATTGAGTAAATAAATGGATTTTATTTTATCACATTTTAACTTTGCCATCTGAGATACCATGGTGCAGTGAAATAGTTCTTTGCATTGGCATAGTGATAAAGGAATTATGATGGGTTATTTTACAAAGAGGCTTTTTTAATCATTAATATGTGTCAAGAACCTAATTAATGTTTACAGTTAGGATCGTAAAGGAAATATATCCTCACTTTCTTACAGTTGCTAAAATATGAATAGGTCTTTTTAGGTCCTTGGAGATGCATACTGAATATATGTATACAAGCATCTGAATGTATGTATGATGAATTAAACTGAGAAACACTGACATTTAAATGCATTAAAACTATACTGACTTAGAATAATAATTATCACCGCCAGCATAATATAAATATTTAAAACTACTGTACCTATGCAGTAGTCACGGAGGCACCAGGCTGAATTTATCAAAAATCAATTCTGAATGACACCTCTAGCAAAATAATGGGATATGGAAAGGAGGCATCTTCAAATCATTAATATGGAGGAAAATGTAAGCCTGCATTATGGGCTTGTTCTTAAGTGCCAACATAAACAATAGGTTTCCAGATCAATACTTTCTGTATACAAAATGTCATAAACATCAAGCAATACAACTAAGATCTGCCCTGCTGCAAGAAAAGCTAGTGTTTGAATCATTCCACTATATTAGAGGTGAGTATTCAGATTTTACCATTCAAAAATTAAATTAAAGGAACATATTTTTTTAAAAATTTTTTAACTTAAATTATTGCACACAGTATTGTGTACTATGTCAGAAACAAAAATATATAGATAATATATATATATATAAACCCTTAAATTATAGCAAGATGTCCTAATTGGTTATTTTTTGGCTGAGCTGGAGTTCATTTCCCCATAGTAGCTCTCACAGTGCTGTGGGGTAGCTAGAAGGATGTTGATAACACAATGGTGTTTTGGGTACTCCTGAACACAGCACCAACACTGTAACACTCCTTTCTCAGTCAAGGACAAGATCCTAGGAGGGGACCCAAGTAGGCTAGATGACCCAAACTGATCAAAGGGATATTCCAGACCATATGATGTCAGCTCAGATATAAAAGCTAAGGCAAGGAGCAGGAAGACATTGTCTCCAGTGGCTGCCTGCTGAGGAACCATCACAACTCCATCAAGCTGGAGCCCTGCTTCTCAGGGGTGGCCGACCATCACTACTCGTGGGAAGTAGAGAATAAACCATGTTGCCCTTTGCTTTGCTTTTGCTTTAAATAAACTGCCTTATTCCAATCCACAAGTTGTTTTCCCGCCTTACTCTCTCCCCTGTCCTGCTGCTGGGTGGGCACTTGGTGTCCAGCCAAGGTCAACCCACCATAGCCATAAAGAGGGCAAAAAGAGGTTTTCATTGGTTTTTACTAAGTGCTATTCTTTGTGAATGCATGCTTATGCAAAAATCTCACTGAAATTTATGAAATTATTTGGTGGGCGAGGATAATTTTGCCTGCACATGGACTTTGAGTCTAGAATCTTATGCTCTGATGTAATATGAAGTTCCTTTAGGAGTGAGGTGATTGCTTAAAGGTCAGGTAAAAGGTGATCAAGAGTAACAAAAGCTTAGGTTGAAAGAACATCATCTTATTGAACAAGATAAATGTATTCTACTTAAAAATAACTCTGAGAACTGATGACTAATTAGTATTTCAAGAAGAAACAACATGATGAATTCGCCATAGTTACTGATTGTTATCCAAAAATAGTGATTGATTTATGACATCTTAACCCTAGGCTCTTGGTCAGTTTTTAATTAGCTTGTCATGTAGAATCACTGTATGCTTTCCTTTGTTCCTTATTGCATAATGTGAAAAAGTGAAGAGAAACAGATTACAGTTTTTCCTTTCCATCTGAAAGAAATAATTCTCTCTTCTACTCTAGTTTATAAATGATTTGTAACAAAGTTGCTGTGTAAAAAACTGTCAGTGATACCAACTAAAGTGCATGACTACTCTTGCACTGCCTCAGTCACATTCTGGAGATGCCTGAGAAGCACAAGGCATGTACGTGATGTAACCCTGTAGCTCTTTTCACTGGAAGATCTGGGTTGTGCTGTCTGGAGGTACAGTATGAAATCTGAAGTCCAGGGAAAGCTTTTGAGACAAATATCTGTCATTTTGATCCTGCCCCTCTTGGAAGCATAAATTAGACCCTTTCTTCGTAATGATACTTGGTAATGCTAGGAAGGGGAGAATTTAAATTATGCCAGATATCCAGGTTAATTGAAAGTTATCAGTCATGACCTGGAATTCATAGGGTTTGTTCTGCATTCTTAGAGGAAAATGAGACTCCTGCCTCAAGCATATTTTGGTGATTGTTATGAGGGACTATAAAGGTACAGCTCTTTCATACAGCATCTGCAGTAGGAGAAGGTTCTCTCAGATGCCTTAGGCCCCTTTCACAATTTGGTGGGCTGTTTATGCAGGAAAAGATAAGATGCTACCTTTCACAAATATGAGCTTCAACATTTGATCTCAGGTCACCCATCTCTTTTCATGGATAAGACAGAATTGCACATATTCTTTCATAAATGTGAAGCGTGTAAAAATTTTAATTACTGAATTTACACTGCTAATTTGCTCTCGAAAAGATGTCTCCAGACCAAAGAAACAGGTTTGTTTCCCAGGAGTTGACTACAGTGATTTTTAATGTTGCAATGTGAAGAATTTTGGCAGAAACATGTGCTAGAATAGTCATGGATAAAAGTTTTAAAATATCATCAACTGATTTAACACACACAATATATTAAAAGCAAATCCTCAGAAACTGTGTCTCAAACAGGAAATAAAAAAATTATCTTCTTAAAAATTCAAAGTAGATGGTGAATTTAAATTACAGTGACCAGCTTTCTTCTTTTTCTTGACCCTATCTGTATTAGAAAACATTTGATCTCATTTCCTCTGTTGAAGCTCAAAAATGCAGCCAGCTGTTAAACTTAAGTTTAAATTCTCTTATATTGCATTTAGACTTCAGTTATCACACGGGAAAGGAAGCTCCTTAAATGCAATCTATCATTTGAATGAAATATGAGCAGAGTTGAAATGCGCTTTGATTACATTAAGGTGCTAAAGCAGGCTGAAATGAGATTCAGTAAAGCAACCTTTTCAGCAAATTCAGTGCAGTGATGAAACAGTGCTTTCCCAAACTGATTAATTTGTTGAGGGGAACATTCTTACTGTCTGCTAATTTTCAGATATGCCTAATTGCTTGGAAATCAAATACTTTCTGTAGCAGAGAAAGATTCAGGAAATGCTATTAGATAATTAAAGCATAAAGGTTACGCACAAATGTCAAATCAATAAGGACAGTAAACATGGTTTATCAACCACGCCAAGTACATTTTTTCAATTGCAAAATGTAAATAGGTTTAGAATAGAGCAGTCTGGTGGGATGACGGATAGGATACCCTTAACAGTTTAATTAACTCCAGTTTCCTACATGTTAAAGGTTTCTTCAGTCCACTGGTTTATGTAACAAACCCTCTTAGGATTTCATTAGCCATTGCTCAATATGAAGTCCAGAATGCTGTCTTAAGGTGTTACATTTTGCCCTGCTCTTCTGTTGAGCTAAAAATCTTACCAAAATGCTATCACTATTTTCTCTAAAATACTAAAATATTTTAAAGTATAAGCTGAGAATGTCAGTTTGATAATTTGCTTTTTATTATCAATAAATAAATGCTGGTAACAGCTCTAACAAGGAAATGCAAATACTTCTTTAACTGCACATAATTGGTTTTATATTAAGAGACTACTGTGTTGGCTCAATGATTGATTGATGTGAGTTTTCCCCCTAAAATCTGTTCTTAAATTTAACTCAGTTATTCTAATGTATTTTGTCATGGTTGTTTTTTTGTTTACTGGTTTTCTGTTCATTTGGGGATTTTGTGTGTCTGTTTGGTTTTTGGTGGTGGTTTTAGGGGGAGTTGTGGGTTTTTTTGGAGGAGGTTCTGTTCTGGAATTTGAGTGCCTTATGGTTGAAAGCAGAAAGAAAAATTGCTTTTGTTTTGTAACTCAGACATGATTAAAAAAGAATTTACACTTTACATTGCAGTAAAATTCAGGCTTTTTAGGTTTTTTTCATAGCACATACGGTAGTTTTCTTTACACTTTTTTGTCTGATAAGGTGTATTCACATGTTCCTTTTTTAAATTAATAATTATTCCATTCTGAAAACAAAGATTCTGAAGCTGTGGGGCAACCTTTCTATACATGTCTCCAAAGGACATTTTTATCACTATATAAATGAAAACATAAATCAGCTTGTATTCAATTTGGCTTCAGACAATTAAACTTATCATTAGGAAATAAAAGGGTTATTTAACCTTTAACCCTAAAAGAACAGCTTAATTTTAAGTTTAGAACAAAGAAAGTCTATTTATTTAAAACAAAATGCTATCTAATGTTTCATGCTGCCCATTTAGAACTAATGCATAGGAAAACATCACATACAACTTCAGTTAATAATGATCTATTTGCTTACAGAAGCAGGCTTTAATAATGCCCATTAACACCATTTTCTAATGTTCCTATGAGAAATGCTATCAAACCCTCTTTTAAGGACTTATTTAATTTAATTTAGTGAGTGCTGCCCTACCTTGTACATAGGATACTCTAAGCAAATGCAGTTTGATCCTGTAATGGCATTTTCTTTTAAGATAAATACATGACAACTGTATTTTTTATGCCTTCAAAATGACTTTCAAAAGCATCCATTGTCTGTGTGGTTTAAATTTGCTTTTTTAAAATGCTTCTTACTGTCTCCCGACTGAGTCAGACATGCATGACTATCCTTATAAACAATGATTTAGAGGAAGAAATTTGACACTCAAGATTTGCTGCTTCCATTTCTCAATAATTTTGTGCTTTCTTTGCCCTCTGCTGTGTTATCAGTCATCCACATCCCAGGGGAAATACTATAGGCTTGAGGTTAAATTAAGGTTCTATCTCCAGTGATTGTCTTCAGCAAACCCTGTACATTCCCAAACAAACCTTATCTGCATTGAATGCAGCCTTAAATGCCAAGGGACAACAGGGAAAGCTCTCTTCCTTGTTGACATGAGTGGTGAGATTAATACAGAATAGTGTTTGAAAGGGAGAAAAAGTAACTAAGCTGAAAAATAAATTGTACATATATTAACCTATTAATCAGAACTGTGCTCTGAGTTAGGGATTAGTTTCTGAAAAACATTACCAGCTCTCATATGCTACCTGAGCAAAAAAAAAAAAAAAAAAAGATGGACTCAGAATGAAAGTGTTGTTACTACATCTGTCTTATTTAATTTTGTTAATTGAAAAATCAAACCTTTTTGTATGCTGTGTGTGGGTCACTGACATTTCTGGCTATAACTCAAGGAGGTCCCTGGCTCAAAAATTGCTTTATGTGGGTTTATCAAGTACAAGCAGCAGAAAATAAACTGATTCATTACAAGGCTTTCTCCAGATGCTATGAGGTAAGGTGAAAATTAGGCTCTTAACAATTGTGTATTTATATATATGCTGACTGGCACAGACTAAGTTTCAGGTCATTACTGGGGTAAAGAACCTTGCAAAAAATGGACTTGTATTATGTTTTAATAAGAAATGTTTTTAAAGAGCTGTTGGTTAGTGGTCAACCACAGGGTAGTAGGAGTGCCCTTCATGGCTGCTGCTTCACATACCCATAAGGTTGGCTTTGTGAGGAGGGATGGAGATTTCTGGGGAGCAGCAATCTTCCTGGGGACAGGCTGCAGCAGCAGCATCAGTCTGACTTGCTCCTCTGGCTCCACAGTGCCAGACTTGCCACATTCAGTTGTGTTGGCTGGAAAATGGGCATGGGGAGGCCTCTCCCTAGCTGTCACTCTGGGTTAGTGGTGAATGTCAGGGGTGGGCTCTGAGGTACAATTAAAATATATTTTTACAAAGGATTTACTTGTATAGGTAAGGTTAAGAATGAGCTTTGGGGTGTAAGAATCAAACTCAAAATCTTATCACTGCTGACCTACAAGATAAGTTTGAAACTGAGCTTGGTACAGTGTTACATTGTTGGTGGACAGGGCTGCATCCAACTGGTGGATGGTGTTCCCCAGGGGTCAGTGCTGGGCCCAGTCCTTTTTAACATCTTTATCGATGATTTAGATGAGGGGATTGAGTCCATCATCAGCAAATTCGCAGATGACACCAAGTTGGGAGGGAGTGTCGACCTGCCAGAAGGCAGGAGGGCTCTGCAGAGGGACCTGGATAGACTGGAGAGTTGGGCTGACTCCAATGGGATGAAGTTCAACAAGGCCAAGTGCCGGGTCATGCACTTTGGCCACAACAACCCCTGCAGCGCTACAGGCTGGGCACAGAGTGGCTGGAGAGCAGCCAGGTGGAAAGGGACCTGGGAGTTTGGATTGACAGGAAGCTGAACATGAGCCAGCAGTGTGCCCA
The DNA here is from genome assembly GCF_022539395.1 of Myiozetetes cayanensis. Classification (NCBI taxonomy): domain Eukaryota; kingdom Metazoa; phylum Chordata; class Aves; order Passeriformes; family Tyrannidae; genus Myiozetetes; species Myiozetetes cayanensis. Next base: position 15,335,184 of record NW_026087631.1, on the reverse strand, counting down.
GGTGGCCAAGAAGGCCAATGGCATCCTGGCCTGGATCAGGAACAGTGTGGCCAGCAGGAGCAGGGAAGTGATCCTTCCCCTGTACTCAGTGCTGGTGAGGCCACACCTTGAGCATTGTGTTCAGCTCTGGGCCCCTCAGTTCAGGAAAGATATTGAGGTGCTGGAGCAGGTCCAGAGAAGAGCAACCAGGCTGGTGAAGGGACTTGAGCACAAGTCCTTTGAGGAGAGGCTGAGGGAGCTGGGGTTGTTTAGTCTGGAGAAGAGAAGGCTTAGAGGTGACCTCATCACTCTCTTCAACTACCTGAAGGGAGGTTGTAGCCAGGTGGGGGTTGGTCTCTTCTCCCAGGCAACCAACAACAGGACAAGGGGACATGGGCTCCAGCTATACCAGGAGAGGTTTAGGTTAGATGTTAGGAAGAAATTCTTTACAGAGAGGGTAATCAGGCATTGGAACAGCCTGCCCAGAGAGGTGGTGGATTCACCATCCCTGGAGGTTTTTAAACAGAGATTGGATGTGGCCCTTAGTACCATGATATAGTAATTGGAGTTGGATCAGGGGTTGGACTTGATGATCTTGGAGGTCTTTTCCAACCAATCTATTCTATGATTCTATGATTCTATGATTTTGATTCAGTGTAAATTCTGAGATTTTTTTAAATAAAAATTTATCTCCTTCATGAGCTGAAAGATACCACAGAATCATAGAAGGATTGAGGTTGGAAGGGCCCTGTGACAGACAGTCACCTGGTCCAAATCCCAAGCTCAAATGGATCCATCAAAACTGTTTTCCCAGGACCATGTCCAGATGCTTTCAAATCTCATAAAAAATGGAGACTAGAGTTTCCATCTCATTGAGCAATCTTTACCAGAGCTTGGTCACACTGACAGTGAAAGAGTGCTTCTTGATGTTCAGTGGGAACCTCCTGTGTTTCAGTGTGTGTCTATTGCCTCTTGTCCTGCCACTGGGCATCACTGGAAAAAGCCTGAAACTGTCCTGCTTGTACTGTTCCTGCAGGTATTTATATATATACTGATGAGATCCCTCTGAACCTGCTCTTATCCAGTCTGAACAGTCCAAGTTCCCTTAGCCTTTCTTTATGAGAGAGGTGCTTTTGTCCATCATCTTTGTTTCCCTTTGCTGGACTTTTTCCAGTATGACCACAGCTGTCTTGTGGTGGAAAGCTCAACACTGGACACAACACTCCATCTGTGGCCTCAGCAGTACTGACCAGAAGGGAAGTATCACTTCCCTTGAACCGTTGACAATGTTCCCCCTAATGCAGCCCAGGATACCATTCACACTCTTTACAGTAGGGTCACACTGCTGGTCCATGTTTCACTTGGTGTCCTTCAGGGCCCCAGGTCCTTTCCATCAAGCGGTTTACCAGCTGGGTGGCATCCAAATATTAAGGTGTACGGGGTTGTTCCTCCCCAGGTGCAGGACTTTGCACTTCTCCTTGTTGAATTCCATGACATTCCAGATCTCCAGTTATGAATGCATACCAACCCCTCTGGTTGGCGACATGACCCACTGGCATAACAAGCATTCCAGTCAGTTTTTCTGAGAGTAGACTCTGCCCCTTCATCCAGACCATTAATGACAATGGTAAACAGTATCAGACTCAAATTTGATGCTTCATGCACACTTTAAATTACTAGACTCTAACTGGACTTTACGGCCTTTATCACCACACTCCAGGTCCAGCTGTTCAGCCACTGTTCATTCAATTGGTCCTCCGTCCCACACTTCAACAGCTTCTCTACAAGGATCTTATGAGAGGCCAAGACCTCAGTGAAGTCTGATAGATCATATCCACTGCTATTCCTTTATCCATCAGTCCAGTTGTTTCACTATAGTTTATCAGATAGGTTAAGCATGACTTCCCCATGGTGATACCATACTGACATGCCTGATGATTTCCTTGTCCTTCAAGTGAAATGGTTTCCAGGGTTAGCTGCTCCACTTACTTTCTATGGATCAAGGTGAAGCTAACTGGCCAGTAGTTCCCTGGGCTTTTCTTTTTACCCATCTTGAAGATAGGAGTGACATCTGCTTTTCTCTAGTCTTCAGATACTTCTCCCAGTTGCTAGGATTAATCAAAGATTATTGAAAGTGTCCTCACAATGGTGTCTGCCTGCCACCTTTCTCAACACTCCTGAGTGCATCCCATGAGGTTCTGGTCCATAGACTTACATAAGCCCAGTTTACTGAAGTATTCTCTGACCTGATCCTCTTCTTCCCAGGGTATGTATTTCTTATATTGTACTTTAAAAATTTTTCATTTGACACCTGGGTTTGATTTTTTTTCTAAACTGGAAGGAAATGTTGTTCCAGTCGATGTACTCTTATTGCAATGTTGTTCCACTACAGCATTTAAATTTTAAATATCCTTACTCTTTTAAAATTAGTGTTAATTATGATTTTTTTGTGCAGCTGAAGGCTCACTGTGGTGGGTTGACCCTGGCTGGATGCCAGGTGCCCACCAAAGCTGCTCTATCTCTAACCTCCACAGTTGGACAGGTTAGGAGAGTAAGACTTCTGGGTTGAGATGAGGACAGGAAGAGATCATTCAACAATTACTATGATGGGAAAAACACACCTGACTTGGGAAAAAAAAAAGTTAATTTATTGTCAATCAAATCAGAGTAGTATAATGAGAAATCAAAGCAACTTCTTAAAGCAACTTAAAAACAACTTCTCCCAATCCCTCACTTCTTCCTGCACTTGGAATCTCTCTGATTTGTTCAACCTTCTGTCTCCAGCAGTGCAGAGGGGCAGAGAACAGGGGTTATGGTCAGTTCATCATACATTGTCTCTGCTGCTCCTTCCTGCTCAGGTAGACGAGTGCTCATGCTCTTGCCCTGTTCCAGTGTGGGGTGTCTCCAACAGGAGATAGTCCTCCATGAACTTTTCCAGCTTGGGTCCTTACAGGCTTCACTTCCATGGGGTGCAGCTCTTCAGGAACAGACTGCTCCCCTGTAGGCCCCCCTACATGGTCACAAGTCCTGCAAGCAATCCTGCTCCTGGATGGGCTCCTCTCTCCATGAGTCCACAGGTCCTGCCTGAAGCCTGCTCCAGCAGAGGCTTCCCACAAACTCGCAGCCTCCTTCAGGCACCCACCTGCTCCACCGTGGACCTCCAAAGGCTGTGGGGGCACAGCTGCCCATGGGCTGCGGGAGAATCTCTGTTCTGGTGTCTGGAGTACCTTCTCCTCCTCCTTCTGCAGTGATCTTGATGTCTGCAGGGCTGACATGTTATCATTCTCACACATGTTATCATTCCCCTCTTCTCTGTCTGCAATTACCCTGGTGCAGAACTTTTTGCCCTAAACTACATTCTTCCAGGGGTGCTACTACAATCTCTGATGGGCTCAACCTTGTCAACAGCAGGTCTGTCTTGGAGCCATCAGGCATTGCCTCTGCTGGACATTGGGGAACCTTCCAGAACTTTCTTAGAGAAGTCACCACTGCATCCCCCCGGCAACAAAACCCTTGCCATGTAAACCCAATACACTAACATTAAAAGCAAATGTTTTTAAAGGACATTATGAGTACTTTTCAAGAATAGCTTGGATTTCTTTCTGTCATCCTAAAGATGTGTTTTTAAGGGTGGTTGGAAGAGGTGTGTGAGTGTAGGGATCAGAAAAAGAAGCTTCCAGTAAGTTGCATTATTTTTATTTGCTATTTTATGTCCTCATCTATTCTATCTTTCTGTGTATTACAGCTGTCTTTGTAGTCCTACTTTGTCCTACAGTGCAAATGATATTACTTTTCGACTTACAACCTTTTTCTCTCTCTTTAATGTTGGACATGTAACTCATACTAGCAGTCTTGTCTCTAAAGAATTTAATGTGGAGATATCTGTGGGAGATACATTCACACCAGATGTGATTTATTTGAGATTTTTTTCCTGTGGGTGGGAAGCAATAGCTATTTTTTTTTCCAGCAAAATAATTCAGTGACTGTGCTGCTGTATTTGAACAGAATCTCAGATCAATGTTCACATTTAACAGGGGGGGAAAAAAAAGTATATCTGAATAGAAATTACATATGAATACTTTAACATATGTTATACACATTTTCCTTTTTATGATACACTGTCACCCTCCAATAAATGATAGCAGAAGCTGGGATATGGCAAGCTGTACTTTTGCTGAAGAAATTAGTGCTGCTGAGACAAGATGCTTTTGTGCTGGAATTAACTTGTGTAGTGTGAGTGCTTTTTCTTTAGCAGAGATGATCACAAAATTGATTGTCCTGTTCCAATAGACCAGTTGTGTTGGGGAAATAGGCTCAGCAGTGAGACTAAATTCATGGAAAAATACCATGTTTCTTACCAAGAAATGTGAATTTAAAAACCAAAAACACACGAACCAACCAAAATCTCTCCATAAAAAAACAGTGACTTGATATTTTTGTGTAAACTGAAGATGTCTCACTTTTCTAGAAAAAGAACTTCTAGCATAATTTGTGACAATGACACCAGGTGCCCCTTGAAATAAGAATGTATTCAAACAGATGTATCTTAATTGAAGTAATCCATCTCAATCAACTGAGCCAAACAACTTGAAGACATGTCATGAAAGGATGTAGGAAAAATTCCTCATTCCCCCAAATGCTTGCATTTTTTCACTGCTATGCAAAGCATAGTGTACTTTTTATTCTGCTGGTAAAGAATTTTTCCATTCCTGGGACCAAAACATAAAAGTTCTTAACAATACATTAGGTATTATTGGAACACAGGAAAATTTTAAGATAATTTTTTTTTCTAAATTATGTAACCACATAAACACATTACATTACATGAAATAAATTCATATGATATCTTAGGAATAATAGTAAAGGACTTAGAAGCATCCTGTTCTGTACCTGCCTGTAGGGTTTGTCAACAAATAGTGAGTAACAAGTTTTTTTCTCCTTCACCTCTGTGGGCTTTAAAATTAAGTAATGTGATCATCAATTTTGAGATTTTGGGAGGACTGGTAACATATTTTGTAGTCCTGCTGTAGAATGGAAATTCTGAAGTACTTACTGGCTTTGATGGGCAGAACTGTTCTGAGACCTGACCTGAGATTTTTCATGAACAATACTTTTGGCTTGCTTAAATTAAAGAAACACACGCAACAATAATAGGGCCTCCATTTCTAATTTAATTCTCAGTGAAGATTTTTTTAATTTTCTTTCAATCTGCTGAGAATTTTTTTTTAAAAAAAGCAAACCATAATACTTTGTACGAGGCCTTCTGTTCTTAGCATTTTTCTACTTGTTGCTACTGCAGTACATACTAAATGAACATTTTCAATATAAGATTTAGGTAACTTCTCTCTACTTTCAAGGATTTGAAAAACCAATGCTAATTAAAGTAAATAATTCTAGAGTTTTTTTGTGGGTTTAGATTGTGGGGTTTTTTGTAAAACTGTAATAAAAATAATACATCCAAGACATCTGGTGTAACCATTTTGCCTTAATAATTATGTCTGATACTGAAAAAATGGATGTTCTATCCTTAGCAAAAAAACACTCCTGAGGCCAGAAAATACTTTTCTGATAATAAGGTTTTAGCAATTAGTTCATTTGTTATTTTCTTCAGATCCCAAGAATTTGTCCTGAAAAGAAATAGAAATCTGACTGGTTTTTACAAATGGGAGAGACCAGCACTGACCCACAAATTATCTGTGAAGAGTGTTTGGTGTAATTGTGGTAATGCACAAAAATATTAACTGTCAAACTTGAACAAAGCTGCAACTGTGAAGTAATTTAAAAGGACTCAGGGTTATTTCCAAGTCACCTCACACATTTGGAAAAGGAAAGGTTAGCAAATCATTATAATGAGTATCTTCTTTTTATCATACTTTCATTTTTCAGCTATGAACAGTTTAGGACTTCCTCATAGGTTGTGCCTTCAATGCAGTGAGCAATTTCAGTCTCTGTAAAGGTTGAAACTGGGCTCTTTCTCAGGGATTTTAGTGATGTGAAATCACTTCCATATTATGTGACACAGCTACTATAACTGACTAGTTCAATCTGAAGGTCACAAGTTTGCAAATAATTTTGCCAAACACATTCTAGCAAATGGCATTAGCAAGTGCTGTGCATGTTGATTTTTAAGCCACGCTTGCCAAATATTAAGGTAGAAACATATCCAAGGAGATACTGCTTGACACATGCAGAAGGTGAAACTGTTCTAAATAGGTTTTCTGAAAATAGATTATGTAGTTCTGTCAAAGAAATTGGCTTGAATTAGCTCAATTCAATTGCCATGTGATCTTAAAGTAGAAGGATAAAAGCATACCTATGTTTTTTCAGAGGCTTTCACTTTTTTTTTTTCTGTTGAAACTTTGTATACAGACAATGGGTTAAGTTTTACAGTGATTGCACAAAACAGTTATATATTTGTGTATATGTATGTCATGTCCACTTTTAGGCATTCAATTCATAAAGGCTATGAGTCTCTTGTTCTTTCTAAGGCAATGGGATGGTTCTGTGTTTCGAGAGAAGCAGTCTCTTTGTGTTATTTGGTTGCAATTTTGTTGTTTAATATGACAATCAGTTGGGGTTTTTTCCAGCTTCTTGCTTTCACAGGTGTGTTTTTCATAGGTAAATTAACATTTAAACTCTTAGCCCAGATTGTGTTGGTTTTGTGTCTGTATGAAAGGAAAAATCTTGACAAGTTAAGTGACATAAGCTGTTTACTATAGCCATGTAAAGATGAAGTTCAGCCAAATCTTTTGAAGATGGTAATGGAGAATGATTACTGCTTTACCCTAAAGCAGGTTACTCTGCTCTCTCGTGTCCATATGTATTGCATAATAACACACTCTATTGGCAAGATATTTTTGTTCTCTCTTTAGTGACTGTAATAATGTTACGATATTTATATGCAATGAAGATTACTTGGGGAGCTCAATAGGACTGGAAAATGCCTTTTGTAGCTTCACCATATATTATAAGAAGGACTATGAAGAGTAAATCGCTAAGTGATATTGATCTTCCTTCCTCTACATAGCAAAACTCACTTCAGGTCTTCAAAAATTTGTCTTTCTGGCTATTCTCTTTCCTATTCTCCACATTTTCCACATCACTTTTAACTGGTGAAATCTTCCATGTAAGATTTTTATGTGTTGGATAAGGTTATGTCCAAGAACCTGATACAGGTTGATCCAATCAAACATTTGATAAAGCAGGAAATTCTCATATACCTGTTGCTATTTGCATGACATATTTAGGTTTTTATGTGCTCTATAATTGCCCTTTGCTGCACGTACAACTGATCATGTTCCAACTGGTGGTAGAAGTAAGTTCAAGTGACTCCTGGCACGTAAATTTTAAAAATCAAAACAACTAGTTTTGTTTGTTTGTTTACTTACTCTTTGGCTTGCAGGTTTTGTTGAGAGTTGAAAACTAAAATTCTTCTGGTACCAATAATGTCAACATGTAAATATTAAAGAGGACAAAGATCTGTATCAAGAATATAGGTCATATAATTAACATTAAGTTGTTAGGTCATTTTTTGTTGTGCAAATATTCCTCTTTGGTAATGTGTCACTTGATTTAGTTCTAGATTTAAAAGAGCTATAAACCATATCAAATATGACAACAGAGAAAATAGGCTGTTTTAATTTAATATAACTTTTCAGCTTTTTTATACCTAAGGTTGTTTTGTTTGTTTTTCATTGAAAATGCAATGTAATAAACGTTTCCTCTAGACATTGGATTTGTCTCTTTGAAAATATTACTAATACATTTTATGGCTCATTGTGGAAACATATATACATATATTAAGGTTTGTAATGACCTCTGCTAAAACGTGCACTTAGGGACAGTTGGCGCCTCAAGTAATTGGAAGTATCAATAAGCATATTTTCATTATTGTCTGGAAATAATTTTGTACCAGTCCAGCTCCAGATCAACCCTTGTTCACACTCAGAACTGTGGACAGATCTGGAATATGGGTCAACACTGGAGAGACAAAAAACTGTAATAGTTGTGCCATTTAATGTCACTCTTTGTCCATGGAAAACAGGGTTGAAACTATTACATGGGAAACAGAAAACAAGTCTGTGTTAATACGTGACTTTGATAGCTGCTGTGTTTGGGGTTATACCATGTATCACATACAAACATTTCTGTCTCTGTGAATAACGGTGGATTCCCAATGCAACCATTAAGTTTCAGAGACTGGTTATCACCTGAACGTGTTTTCAGCAGCAGATATCAGAAACCTGTTGCCCTCCCGGTCAGTCAGCAGGTTGAGTTATTTTTGTTTAAAAACTTTGCATGCATTAAGTAGCTGAGTTAATGCATTTGCAAAGCCTGTAGGAAAATTCAATATTTTAGCATATTCCATGTGCTAAAATAACACTGTTTTGCATCAACATCCACTCTGGTATGGCAGGGGGAACAATTTCATCTAAGTTGCCAACTCTTTTGGGAGTTTACTTTCCCATGTTCAGGCAGAGTTCCATGTCTAAGTCTTTCTGGATCAGCTAACTCTATGAGACACCTATTTCTGCCCTCTTACTCCTCCCTTGTGGTCTGACAGACCTCAAAGTGTCAGAACTGAAAACTTTCTTCTGAAGGGACAACACAGTGACATCAGACAGGACAAGTCTCCAAGTGACCTGGCGAAGCTCCAGAACAGGCCTCCTTACAAATGATCTGCTAATATCAAATGAATAAATTCATGCATGGTGTTCACTGTAGGTGCTGAACTTCCAGCCTCTGGGAACCCAGTGCTTCTGTGACCTGAGAAAAACTTCATGGTGGTGTTTATCTGCTCCACCTCCTTGTACCCTCTGCCCAGATGATCTGTGCTCATCTTTTTCCCATGAGGAAATCAGATCTTTCCATACTGAAACTGTACTGACAGTCCTCTTGTTTTTACAAAAAGGGAAATCGTGGAGCTATGGCAAATATGTCCTGCTCAATTCATACTACAACAATTGCAGTGTTAAGCAATGGGCCATTGGTGTTGCATGACAGCAGGTGAATAATGCTTTTGATGATGTTAATGGACACCAGGAGAAATTTTCAAGGAGTGGGTTCATTTGACTCTCTTTTCCTCTCCTGCACAAAAACCACAACAACAAAGTCACAGTTGCAAACACTGAGCCATGAAATATTGGCTGGGAAGCTGGAGAAGTTAATTCAGACAAGTACAGAGCTGTTTGGGTGTTATGATTAATAAGGAAAATATTTTAAGCTGGCCTGACAAACTGGTGCATAAGCCTTTCAATGAGATGTATTTAAATTGCTGCACTTAGAGTGAACAAACTAGATGGATGTAACGTCCCCGTGTAGACATGCCCTTGCTCTGCTTGCCTCCCTGCTTTGATCTGGGATCAGGGAGTGAGATAAAAGCAGATCAGAAGAGTGCTCCCTATTGTACCTCTGTAAGTGATCACATCTATCTTCATGTGATGACATGGCAGCTGAGGCCAGCTCAGGTGGCAGAGCTGATTTCCCACAGTTATAAATGCAAAGGGACTGCAAGCAAGGAATTTCAATGAGGGGCACTTGATTTTGCAGTGTCAGCCAGCAGGTCCTCAGTCAGCTGACTGAATCTTTCATGCTGCCTGTCCATTTAGCCACATTTTTGGAAAGTAGTTGCATTAGAGGCAACAGTAGAAATGTAGGTCCCCTGTTTGCTTCATGAGCAACATTGGTACTTAAACGACATACATAAATTAGGAGTAGTTTTTTAAAATTAATGTCATTGTTCTGACATTAGGAGAGGAAATGAGCAGAGTGTAACTGAACCTGTTATTTATTGATATGATGTATGGATAAATGAACACACATTGTTGCTAGATCTATGTATACACAAGAAATTATTTCTTATTTGTTTTCGACCAGATATAGATGTCCTGATCCCAAACATAAGGTGTTATGAGTTTTAGGGAAAGACCGTCATCATCTGAAAGAGCTTAAGCATTGGCTGTATATCTATAGTCATCCTTCTTGGGTGAAATTGCAAGGATATAGTGTGATTTGTTTTCCTTCAGAATCAAATCTTTTTATTCCCTGCTGAACGTAGTGTGAAGGATGTAGTAAAATCTTGTTCTTCTGAGTTCCATGAACTGCTGGAAGCAGTAGTGTATCAGCTTTTGCTGGAAAACAGCACTGCTGGAGTACTAAGTCACACCCTTTGAAATGGAATGTGTGTGGAAACCCCAGAAAATGTTGAAATTAACCCAATGTTTATAAATTCCATATAAAAAGACTTTTTTTTTTTCTGCTTTCCATCAATAAAATTTTCTTTTTAGACACTCACTTAGAAGCTAGCTTCATTCTGCACTTGATAAGTTATTGCTGGAATTTTTTCATTGTTTATATAATAATAGGGATTTACTCTCTGCAATCTTTAAAGGTAACCATCCTTCACAAGAATTTTTGTCTAGTCCAGTAATGGAAATGGAAATAAGAAATCACATATAATTTTTAAATTAGATCTTTTATGGCTCATGACTGAATAAGGGTCAAAAGCTTCAAATACTTTACAAATAATTTGTTTGTCCAAGGAAATAGTATCACATTCACTTACCTTGTCTATAGATTCTCCATGAGAACTGTAGACTGAGATGTAGGAAGAGTATATATACTGTTTAGAAAAAGATTTGTTGATATTGCAAATTAGTTCCTGCAACTAAATAATTAGATTTCCTCCATGGCCACTGATCAGATTTTCCATGTAAACCAGTAGGAACTAAATGAGAACTTGGAAGTATGACTAAGTTCCTTCAGACTGCTATTTCTGTGGCAGTAGTTAATAACAGTTGCTTGAAAGCCTCAAAATAACCTGAGTTGGAGGAACTCCCTATTCTACACTGAATTAAATCTTGATTACTAGGGTGTAAAAGAAGATGTTGGACAGTCTCACTTTCTTATTAATTTTTATATCCACTGGGGTGTGCACATAAGATGAGTTCCCTGAAGAGTATTAGTTCAGTGTCACTCCGCCCCTGGACTTTTCCCACGAAACTGAAATGTTAGTCTTTGTTTTCTGAAGACCTCATCCTGTGGCTGCAAGAGCCATCAGTAGTCACCTGGTTGTGAAAGCTAATTCTGACTTTGCATAAGAATTAACAGCTTTCTACTTTGGCATTTCAGTATTTGTACTAATTTAGTGCTTTCCACTGAACTGGATCCAAATGTTTGGATTTCTGAAAGTGGGTAGCACTAGGGAAAAGGCAAGCCCTTCTTTATTTAGGAGAAGATAAATGGAATGGAGGCAGCCAGCAAAATTATCTACCTCCCTGGAGGCTATGGAAAATAGTCTCTGTTGCAGTTCAGCACTGGACTTTCATGAGCACAGACAGACAGTTGCATGAAATTGGGTTGAGTTATGGGTAAGTAGTTTAGTAAGATGGACTACTGCCCACTGGGGAGAATTTTAGAGCTGTGAGAAACTCATCTTTAATAATGATAATGTATGTAAAGATAACAGTTTATCTTTTATGGAGATGACTTTCCAAGGCTTTGGACTTGTTTCTTGAACATCAGGTTCATATACATAGAACAAAAGGAGAAGTGTAAATTAAAAAGCTCATGTGTGTGTGTGTGTGTGAAATGACATATCCTTTACTTGTACTTTTAAATAACTTAAATAAGTCAATTTAATATAATTTCTCTATTTCAAATATGAATTATGTTATTTAAAATATTTAGAATTTGAAATTCTAAACAAGTAATTCTAAATAATAGCCTAACATATAATTCAATTACAGCATACTTTAATATAGTCAGTTTGTACAAAGACACATTAAAAGAGACAATTTTTCTCATTAAAATTCAACATCCATTTAGCTTAGCTAGAACAGGACTTATTTCAGCCTTATTCACATTGAATTTTCAAATAGATTATGAATACATAGACTTAAACAAAACTAAATACAATATACTTTTGTAGTTATGGTACTGAATTAGAGTGGCAGCATCTGTATATTTTTTATGAAATACTATATTTATATACTGTTTCTATATTTTTGTATATACTTTCTCCTGTCTTGTGTTGGTACTTATGTGCTTCAGGTAATTGCAGTCATCTATAAATTTTATATGTGGTTGAGTGCCACTCCTATAAATCTATACATATTTAGGATTCAAACTTTCACACATTTTAATAATTATTATCATTTTAGGGATGTATTTTTTGCAGATCTCAACTAAGGCAGAAGACATCAGTCTCTGTGATGAGAGAAGCTGTGACAGCAGCCTGAAACCTTCCTCCAGAAAATGTACATCCATGACTCTGTGGTATATGTATGTCAGCTGCTACTTGAGTGCTACTCTATGGATGCTCTTACTTTTAACTTGGTTTTGAACTCTGAGATAGTGTACAGGCTGTTTGAACCACTGTGCTGTGCTTGAATACATTTTCTAATGATGCTCTTCCCCTCTGTCCTCTAAATTCTTGAGCTTTGGACTAGTTTCTTACTACCTGCATGTGAGCGAAACATACTGTGTCTAATCAGCTTCTCTTACAGGTGAGTAGTTCAGCAACTGGTAAAAATCCATCTCTTCATATGCCACGAAATTGTTCTGTATTTCATTTAGTGACTTCTTTCAGTATGTTTCCCCATTCTCCTCTGTTGCCCAATTTTTCTGTTTTTGTTTTTTTTCCTTGGTTATCTTAATTGTTTTTATCTTATAAATCAAAGGAAATGGTGCACAGAGATCTCCACGTGCTGTGTTACAGACCGGATTCAGAGAGAGAAGCAGAGCTGGGTTTGATTCCCAGTCTTTCATTCCACTTAGTAGGACATGTGATGAAAATTGTCATGTAGCATGGTGCCTGGTAGGCAAGGGCAGCGTTCACACTGCGCCAGGAGTTGTTGTATCCCATGTGTGTTTGGTCAGTAATAAGTGCGTGTGATTGTATCTTTATTCATAGTCCTTCTGGTTTTGAAGGAAGATTTCTCAAAGTGATCCTAGCAGCTCTCTAAAATGTGTGTGAGGTGTTGGCTACAATGTACCACATCTGAAATGTTTCTAAATTAATATACGCAGAGTGAGGAACAAACAAGAGGAGCTGTAGCTTTGGCTCAGTCCAAGAGATTTGACATCATCGGCATAAGTGAAACCTGGTGGAATGAGTCCTGTGACTAGAGTGCCCCACTGGACAGTTACAGACTCTTCAGGAAAGATAGACAGGGTACAAGAAGCAGTGGTGTTGCACTGTATGTAATAGAAGGGTGAGAATGTATGGAGCTCACAGTTGGCAATGGCACAGTTGGGAGCCTCTGGGTAAGAATGAAGTGGCAAACAAATAATGCTGATGTCATTGTGAGAGTCTACTATAGACCTAGACAGGACAATGATGCTGACAAATTATTCTTTGAGGAACTAAGGAACATTTCCAAATCAACTGTCCTTGTTGTTGAAGGGGGACTTCAACTTGCCAGAAATTAACTGGAAACATCACACAGCTGGTACAACCCTGACCAGAAGATGCCTAAAAAACTTGGATGGCAACTTTATGGAACAGATACTAAATGAGCTGACTTGGAAAGAGGATCTCCTTGATCTGCTACTTGTCAGCAGAGGGGATCTTGGGAGCAAGGTGGAGTTTGGCGGCTGTCTTGGCCACAGCCACCATGAAGTGATTGAGTTTAAATCACTGTTGCCAGCAAAACCTCAACCATGGAAAAAAGGAGAGCAGACTTCAGGGTTCTCAGGGAATTAGTAAGGTACCTTGGGAAAATGTTTTTGCAGGTGCTAGTGTCCATCAGTGCTGGTCACTTTTGAAACATCACCTCCTAAGGGCACAGGAGCAGCAATTCCCAAATGTCAGAAGTCAAGCAGGTGAGGGAGAAGGCCAGCTTGGCTGAGCAGGGATCTTCTCTTGGAAACAAGGCAAAAAACGAATGTGTATGCCCAGTAGAAGCAAGGTCAAGTGACATGAGAAGAATACAGAGATTCTACTTGTTGCTGTAGGGACCAAATTTGTACGGCCAAAGCTCAGCAGGAGTTGAAGCAACCAGAAATGTGGGGGACAATAAAATATTTTTTCAAATACATTGGTTGCAATAGGCAGGATAGAAATATCATTGGCCTGTTACTGGATGAAGATGGTCTCCTCACAAACAGGGACAGAGACAAGGCAGTTGTCTTTAACACGGATGATGGACTGAGCTGGTCTCAGTGCCCTGTGCTGGAGAACCATGACTGCTAGAATAATCAACTCCTAGTCAACCCTGAAATTGTGGGGGAGCTGCTGCTCCAGCTGGATCCCTGGGATCCTAATCCTCAAAGACCTGCTGATGTCATCGCAAAACCTCTGTTGATGACTTTTGAACAGTCTTGGGAATCTGAAGAGGTCCCAGCTGAATGGAAGCTGGTGAGCATTGTCCCAATTTTCAAGAAGGGCAAGAAGGACTACCCTGGAAACTACAGGCCTCTCAGTCTCACTTCAGTGCCTGGTAAAGTTATGGAGAAGATCATTCTGGGACGTATTGAAAAATACTTGACAGACAACACTGTCATTGGTCACAGCCAGCACAGCTTCATGAGAGGAAAGTCCTGCTTATCAAACCTGATTCTCTTTTATGACAGGGTAACACACTTTGTGAATCAAGGGAAGCAGTCGATGTACCTGAGAGTATCATCCAAACACTTCTTGAACTATGTCAGGCTTGGTGCTGTGACCACTTTTCTGGGGAGCCTTTTCTGGTGCCATCTGGGTCCAGGGCCAGGAGTTGGACTATGATGATGATCCTTGTCAGTCCCTTTGAACTTGGCATATTCTGTGATTCTGTGTAAGGTGGCTGTTGAACTTCACTGTTTCTTTTTCTATTTTTAGCAAATGTAGACTTAATGATTGTAACTAGGATGCGACTATTCAGCCATATTCTTTTATGCTTAATAAATCAAGATCTTTGTTGTTGAGCACCCTCTCTGATTCTGTTTCTGTGGTTATATTACTTCTTATGGTTGTAGATATTTCTGTGAAGTAATAATTTTCTCATTCTTTGGTTTTCATTTTGGAACTTTTCCATTTCTGCTTTTCTGAGTGTGTGGAAGATAGATGGGACTGGCACAGGTGAGACAGTTTTTGTCATTTTCTGTGTACTCCTCTCATCTTTTCATTAATTGCAAGAGGTGTGTGGAAAACTGTTCCAGAAGTCTGTGTGAGGAAAACTCATGACCTGAGAATGGAATAGCTTGCTTCAAATCTGGCCTACTTGCTGGTGTGACAGGGTGACCTTTCCTTGTACTCTTTGTCAGCCCTGGGTGACCTTGAGGTGAAATGAGAGCAAGTTTTGTATATCCCTTAACTTTGAGAGTTGAGTCAGTTCTAGAGAGACCAAGATCTGCTGTAACCTGCAGTTCCGAGGAAGGGTGTATGTTCTGATAACCACAAAGAAGCAAAATGCAAGGGATTTCACACACCAGTCTATGAGGATTTACCTATTTTCTTCTCTTGGAAAACTGACCCTTTACTCTCCAAGAAAATCCTGTTCAAAGAATGACTGTGACCAAGATGACAGACTTTGGGGAAAGGAGTCTGGACTTAAGACTGTTGATTTAAGGAACTGTGGCATTGTCAGCAAAACTTTGTCGAGAAGAATTAAGGTGAGCTGAATTTCCTAGCAACAGAGTAATTTTTTTCTATCATAGAAAGAATAAATCACAAAGAAATAAGTGTTTTTGAAATTATTATTACAATTTTTATTCTTTATTCCACCCCCCAAAAGTTATCATTGAGTTATTTGTTGTGTACTCCTAAGATAGGAATTATTTAGTTGATTTTTTAAGCTATTTTGCTGTGAAAGGTTCTGTTTATGGTTAATCACTGTGCTCTGGGGAGAAAAGAGAAGATAATTGTTCTTATCTTATTGCTATGCTTGTTGAAGAGTGTTCCAAGTGCTTCACTCATTCTTACCTTGTCTCTTGAGTTGCTTTTTTGTTTTCCAATCTACTCCACCCTTGCTTTAATGGTCTGGCAATCTAGATTCCAGTGGTTGCAGTCACAATTCTCCCTTTCAAACATATTGTTTATTAAGTTTTTTAAAAACACAAACCCAAGATATTGCAGTAGGATTAACGTAATCTTTCATTTGTAAGGTACTGTCTATGCTGGAGTTAAATTTAGCTAAACTATACGAACACATGATACTTATATAGCTTTAAAAACATGTAAAATGCTAGCTTGTATTTTAGAGACAAATAAATTCATTTAGTGAGATATCTCGTCTAATCACATACATCTTAAAAAAAGTTAAAACATGAAAAAGCACAACATCTTCCCTCTGATCTCTTTTTTCTTGTGTCAGTGATGGACCATTTGTCTTAAGCCAAAAAGAGGTAAAGCACATCTGACTTTTATGTCAATTGCCTTACTCACAAGAGCTGCTTTCTTTTGTTGCTAGCATTGTTTAGATCATTTGTACTGGAGAGGAAAGAACCAAGAAGCCAATGAATTGCAGCTGCTTTTAAAAAGGATCTGAAAATCAATAATGAATTATTGTTTTCTATAGCAGTTTAAGTTCCTTATGTGTCCCCTCTGACATGTGGATGAATTTATAAATTAATTTGGTTTTAGACTATAAAGAACCTAACTTTCTCTGGACTGACTATCTGACATGCATTAGTGATATAAAAATAACACACCTTGGCAGGATAGCTTTCGAGGAGCGCTGAACACTGCAAGTTATTTTTATGGTTTAATGAGATATAGGCCCATACTTCCAGAGGGAGACACAGTGAGTAGAGCACTCTATAATTTACTGCAGTAAAATGATCAGGATTCATGCTGTCTATAAAACATGAAACATTCTTCATTCCTTACCAATTAGATCATAGTTACAACTCTCAGCTCCTTTAAGCTTAAAAGAAAATTCTAACTGCTAGACATAAATGAATGCTGTGGTGAAATTAAAGCCTTCAACAGCCCAAACAGGCTTGAAAGAAATGCCTTCTGGATGTTATTAACATGCATATGTAAGTGCTATTTTTAAAATTTAACTGCAAGCCACAGCAAGCACAAATGTTTATAATAGCTATTTCAAAATTGAAGCATTAATTTGAAAAGCACTTTCATTGCTATTAATTTCTTCCCAATAATTTTATTTCGGCTTTTACTATTGTTGACTTTTTTTTTTTTTTGCATGTGATGACAGAAAATTTGAAGTCCCAAGATTTAATAATTTTCCAGCCTTGAAATGATTCTCCCATAAAATATGTGACAAAATATGTACAAATAAAAGGAAGACTCAATTCCTCAAACGTGTCTGATTTGCAAGGTGAGCTATCCTATTTATTTCATCAGGACATCAGGGTAGGGAAGGTAGATGCAGGTATTTGCAGAGCCAATGCTTTGGTCTCATACTTCAGTTTACAGATGAATCTTCTCACATCACTAAAATACCTGTGACTTGATCTGCAGTGTAGGAAGACCAAAGCAGTGAGGAAACGCAGAAGGCAAGGAAAAGAGCAGATAGCAATGGGTTTGGTTTTCTGTCCCAGGTTACTGCTGTGGTTAATCTTCTCTGCTTCAGTACTCCACATTTTCAATTCCTTTGCAATTTGGTCACACTGACAAACCACAGACACTGTTTGATGCTTACAAGAAATGTTGATTGCTAGAGAGAAATGAATTTGGGGATGGCTGAGACATGACCTTGCAAGACTTTGAAATATCCAAGTGTGTCATTCTGATATACCTGATAGAAGTGTTATTTAAATATCCATGGAAACTGACTTTCACATTCAGCTCAGGGGCTTTGGTCATAAACAAAATACTGGACTCGGAAGGAATTTCAAAGATATACCTTATCTTTTTGATGTCTGCAGCTAATTCTTTCCCTCAGCTCAGTCCTTAGGAAGGCTGCTGAAAGTATGGCTAAGCTGTTCAGTGGGAATGCTGTGATCTGTTTAGTGCTTTGATATTCTCCACTGGCCACTGCTCCCTGTGAACAAAGAGCATGTGGGAAAACACACATGAATCCCCTCCTTTTTATCTAAAATTAAAAATACATTCATCTCTGCATATGCCTATATTTGTATGTGATAAGCAGGAAGCAATCTAAACAGTCCTATATTACCAGGGAGGTGTTCATAACGAGGCGGCAAAATTATTGAGAATTAGGGTCTCATTTTCACTACAAGTTTGAAAAGGTGTTTGTGCTGTGCACTGTCATTGGGATCGTCTCCAATATTTTAGTTATGTAAACAGTATTTAAGTACTGGTAGTCATTTAGCTAATGTAATGAACTGGGGAACTGTTTATACAGATAATTAAAGGAGGTGAACCGTACATACTCTTTCTTTTCTAATTTTGCTCCAGCTGAGTGAGGCAGATATTTTTGCAGCCTGTGGACAAAGATTATCATATCATAATATAGTCTTTTAAAGATCAGTACTGTAGAAATGAGAGCTTTCCTCTTACTACTTTATTATCCTTTTTAGCAACAGAGTATTTGTAAAACTGTCTTTGGTTTCTCTCACTGTTAATATGACTCATTTTTCCTGCCATGTAAGGTTTCACTAAAAGTCTTTTCAAATAGATTGGTGTTTCTAGGTATGCATGCTATGAGAAAATCTCTGCTAATTTGATGTTTTTCCTTAGTTTCATATTTATTGAGTAGATTATTATGTAAAAACAACCAAACCACAAAACCAAACCAAACTAAAGACCAACAAAGACAAACTCACATTTTTTTAAAGTACTTGACACTTTTTGTTAATTACATTTTAATCCGGTTTTTTAGGTTTTCTAGAGTACTGATTCAATAATATCTTCCTAAATTTTGGTCTTTATTAAAATACTTCATTGATTTTATTATAATTTTTTAGGCTCTATACTCTGTGATGTACAGGTCTTCAGCAATGTTCTTAGGAATTTAAAAATGAAAGGATCCATTTCACTAGATTTTCTTTTTTTTTTTTTTACAAAAGATAAACATAATAATAAGAATGTAATTAAATTGGATTAACTGATTTGGAATAACTAATACAGAACACTTTTTTGTGAGAGTTTCAAAGCAATTTCAAGTGTAAGTTAATTGAACTGACTCATGCTCTTTGGGGTGAAGTTAATTAATATTATCCCCTTCACCACAGGCCCCAGCTGTGAACAGTCCTGGGCCTGTCCTGGACAGTAAAATCAAAGAATAAAAAGCTGTGTGTTTTGTGACTAAAATGGAGTATTCTTCCTTTGAAGACATGATCCTGCTGACCTTTTTAAAAATAAAATGCAAGGAGCTACCTTAGACCTGGTTAGCAAGTCCTTGGATGACAACCTAAGCTAGCCAGGTATATAAAATTTCTGTTTACTATCAGTCTCCTCTAGGGCTCTGGTGAAATTTCCTGTGGATATCAAAGCCATCCCTCTTTGTCACGTCAGCCCTGGCTGCATGGTAAGGCCTGTCACTGCGGGAACAATGGTGAAAAGAGCAGGACCACATGGGCCCACTTCAGGTGCTCAGTTCCAGCCTCATCTCCAAGGACAGAATGTTTTTGCCCATGTGTTGACCTAAGAACAGGAATGGTCACAGCACAGGCACAAATTCCCTTCTGCAATAAATGAATGTTGCTGTAAGGATAAAAATGTCCAGTTCCCAAGAATTTCTATCTCTTCTATTCCTGTCCACAAACATCAGACATATGAAGGGAGGAAGGAGAAGAGATGGAAACTGTTGTACAGGTAGCAGCACTGTGACCGTAAATTAGATTGCAACCTCTGTCAAGACTGTCACAACAGAGAGGGTTAGGTAGAATGACAATAAGAGGGTTTTAGATAAGGAAATAATCTACTCATGGACTGAAGTAAAAACTTATATAAGGCCTATTGTCTTTCATTTAGTTTATTTCCATTTTTTAAAGTTGTAAGAGCTAAACTTCTGTAATCTACAAAAAAGTCACATAACACGGCTTCAACGTCATGGCAGCTGCAACACTAGACTTGACTTCAGTCTGTGCAAAGGAAAACTATCATGTCCCAGCTGTTAGAGCAGAGGTGGGAAGGAGACCACTAACAGGTAAATGAGAGGTTTGTGATACTAGGGGTGATGACAACCAGAAATAAGAAGCAAGATAATTATAAGCCTTTTAAAGATCTGACATGCTGCAGTGGTAGGTGGAATGTGGAGGAGTTTTACCCTTGCTCTTGACTTTTGGGGAGAAGTCATGCTTCATAAAAAACTAGAGTAAAAGAAAAGCTCTTGCTCACTTTGACTCTGGGAATAGTTTCTTTGATCTCTCACTAACTCAAGTAACTTTCTACTTCAAAGCTGAGTTTTGCAACTCCAGGTCATTTTAATAAAGTGTCCTCAAAAACTCTTTGCCTGTTGGCTGTGGTGGTGGGTTCTCAAATAATCAGATTATTCAATACAGTACTCACCAAAGAAGTTATGCAAAAGTGGACATGGAGCAATCTGAAGAGTAACTCCTGTAAATGTATGTGATCAGTTGAAAAGAGTCATGTAATGGTTAGGGTTGGAAAAGTCTTCTCAGATCATCAAATCCAGCAATCAATCTAGCACGGCCACCATGTTCACCATTAAACCATGTCCTCAAGGGCCATATCCACACCTTTTTGAATACTTTCCAGGGATGGTGACTCCACCACTTCCCTGGGTGGTCTGCTCCAATGCTTGATAACCCTTTCCATGAAGAAATTCCCACTATCTCCTGTGTTAGAACCATTTTTCCCATCTGCAAAAGGTGCTTCCCATCAGGTGTCAGTTCACCAGGTGACCATAGATCCTCTCATGGTCAAAAAACTCTAAATTTTTCCGAAGACAACAGCCTCAGAGACATTTGTTGATCTGGTGGATTTACCTGTTCCTTTCAGAGTTATTCCTTGCTAATGGAAGGATGGAAGAAAACAATACCCGTGCTCCTGATCCTTCAACAAGTTATCCCAAGGCCCTAAAATCCATTTTTTTATTGCCCTTGGACTTTCTTTGTTATCTTACCACTGCCTACTTGAACAACCAATAACAGATAATAGTCAGAGAGCCTTAGGAGTGTTTTCTAGTAATGCCCTTACCCAGAGACTTCCCTGTGGGCTGTGTCTGATCTGCATATCTGGTCCTCTATTCCCCTTAGAAGGGAGTCACATATGACAACCACCCTTCCTTGCCCCTTAACAGAGGAGGCTGTAATACAAGGAGTAGATTGTGTTGCCCTAGGTGGCCTCTCTATTCCCTAGTCCTACTCATCATTGTCAAGTGTTCAGGAGGAGATTTCCTCCTAGTATGGGCAGTGACCAGCTTGTAGCCTTCATTTTCAGCAGATCCTTGGCTGCCTACCTGACAGGGTTCTGAGTCCTCCTGCATATTCACTACAATGGGAGTTTTGAAACTGCAGTATCTCTAGGAGAAACCTCTCAATCCCTTGCTCATTTCCTTGAAAATAGCCTATTCATAGCCTAATCAGTTCCTCCTTGTTTTACATTAACTATCTTCTTGGGAAAAGAAAAACAAACCAAAGTTGCCTGAAACAGAGCAAATCACACTTGTGAGGACAGGGAGGTGGAGTAAGGAGTATTTCTGAAGTCCTAATTTAAAGCAAATGTATGGTCAGGCAAGGGTAAAACGCAATGAGCATGAGATAATCCAAACACTGAACAAAGCAGTAAACTGATTGACTAGTCTCCTTTTAAAGGACACTGTGGATACAGAGTAACAAAGTACAGTGCAGGGAGAATTTTGAAACTGTTGTAAAACAAGAGCTTTCACATTTCAGAACTTAGTAAACTCAAATATTATGCTCTTTTCTACTGACTAACACTGTAACTGAGCAGCACAGTTAGATCAGAGAGCTTGAGATACGTCGGCTTTTACATGCCACACCAATAGTGCTTTTTCTGTTTTGAGAAGACCCTGTGGATTTGGAGAAAGTCAGTTTGTCTCTTCAACCAGCTATGAGCCAAATCCTATCTGCACGTGAAAGACTGCTGAACGTGATACATTTATATTTACAAGAATTGAGGTGTGTGTAGACATTCAGTCTTCTTTGCATCCTGAAGTGGCACTCCAGGGTCTGTGATGTGATGTCCAGTGTGTAAGTGAATATGTGTCTTATCTTCTCAGAATTCTACATATTTTAAAGCACAGTATTCTTTGCTGGCAGTGTACTCTGGCATAAAGTCAGTGTTGCTATCAGAGCTGAGACTGCTGTTCTGTGGCTCATTGCAGAGACTTTTTTTCCTCTTTTTTCACTCTATTTATTGATATCTGTCTTGATATCTGTTTTCAAGGCAGTGTGGTGTGGGGACCTTGAGTTTGATGAAAAAAAATGACTGGAATAAATGATTTACAATAAAGTTACCAAGAGGCTACCCCTTTCATCTCACTTTAAATTTGATTTTGTTCCTTCCTGTTTGTTCTGCTGCTCATCTCTCTCTTTCCACCCTTTCCTATTCATTTCTGCTCAGTCATTTTCTGCCTTTTTCCTCTTCTATTTTTTCTTCTTCTATTGCTGACATTCTCTTTCCTGTGCCGTCTCCTTCCCTGCAGTGTTTCCTGTGCCCTTCCTTTATCTTTCATATACAGATGTCTTACTTAATCTACTCTCTAACTTTTTTCATCCACATTTTGTTTTCTACCTCTAGTTAGTAATGATGGTTATCTCTCTGTGACGAAATTGGAGATCTACAGGTAAAGGGCATACTCTATTACTCTCCTTTGCACACTCTCTCCTTGCTTTATTCACTTGGCAGCTTTTTTTCAACCTTCTATTTCTACCATTATTCTGCACACCCTGAATCTGAGCCCTTTGCCAGTTTTCTCCAGGAGGCGATTATATTTTATTCTCTAGTGCTGGCATTTTCTGTCTTCCCTTTTCTTTCCTAGTTTTTCCTTCTCTTCTCCTGTTTTCCACTACTATTCCTTACCTCTCATCCCTCCATTTTCTCTTCTTTGAGATAAAATTTGTTCACAAAAAGAGGAAAGGGTTGCAAAAGTCTGCTAACATGAACAGTCCCATACCCACCCTTTACACACATTTAAACTAACTGTACAAACCCACAGAGAGTATAATGAGGTGAAAACCAGCAGGAATCTAGATTTCCCCTTACTGTCTAGAAGTTCTTTGTTTGCCAGAACTCTGACTTCTGGTGAACAAGAGGTTTAATCTCTAAGTACAAGTTTATTTGCAATTCATGAAGTTCTTTGTGAAATGGACATCTGAAATAGTCGAGCGATGCTTCACAACGGGGTTGGGGTGCTGTAGCTGAAGTTCAGCATGGCCTTGGACCACTTCTGAATCATGAATCTCCTTTGTCCAAAGGCTGATTTTTGTTCTGTGATCCCATTTCATTCCTGTGCCACATCTTCTCTATTGTCTGTGAAGCCAGGTGGTAAGCGCCTTGATGATGGTAATGGAAAAGTCAGGAGTTGGAGGAAAAGAAGCAGACAAGGCATCTTTTAAAATGTGTAACTTGGTTAGAATTTTATAACTCTCCCTATTATTGATTTTGATTAGATTTGTTTGTTTGTGATTTTTTTTCCCAGTTGGTTTCTGGTTTCTTTGCTTTTATTCTAATCTTTAAAAATGGAAGATGAGAAATATTTTTAGAAGGTTAAAACAGGGAGTCTGCAGAGGCATGGCATGTATAGTAACTTCTATTAAATTACAGAAATTTCATCATAACTGAGTCTAAAACTTCTAGTTAGAAAATTGGTCATCTTTTGAATTACCAGTAAACTGAGCTTTTCTTCTCTGTGAAAGTGGAACATAAAGTAAAAGAGAAAGAAACCAGAAGCACTAAAAACACAAAAAAATGAACTGGAGCTCTCTAATATCGAAACATTTGTCTCAGTACTGAACTACTTCTCATTTTCTAATGTAATATGTAAATTAGGAGCAGTATATGGTACTGCTTTGTAAAACCAGTAATTTTTTAATAAGTGAATATTCTGTTTTAGCTACATCTCACCTCCAGGGCAATAGCCAAAAAACCTCCCAACCTCTGTCTTTATTCACTTTCTGTCACTACTGCTTGGTGGAATGCATCCTTTCTTTATTCTTTGGAGTTAGCTGAAAAAAGGTGAAGAATCAAGGGTCTTGGTGTTGTATTTGTTATATTAGTGCATCCATTGTGCAGCTAAATGGACGTGGGCACTAAGAGTCATTCCTTCCTCAGTGCAGAGCAGAGCCTGGGAAGGATCCACAATGTTTTGGACCAGTATGAAATGCTACTCTTAACTACAAAAGGATAAGCAAATTTGTCCTTTCTGTGCATGGTAACTGTCAGTTTATTGACTTATCTCATGAATTCAAACACAATGAAACTTGCTGCTTATCAGCTGAACTGTAGTAACAGGCTGTGTGCTTGCTTCTAGCTTTTGGCAAAGTAAGGTAAAAGTCCTTTTCTTAAACAAAAAGATTTAAATTACCTCACACTTGCAGTAGGCTAAGAGCCAACACACCGCTTATTACACTAGCACAGCTGATATTCATCATACACTTGCAACTTGATCATGTAACTGATCCCTTCCATAATGTCTCACACTGATAATGGGATTTGATGTAAGCACTATCCAGGATATCCTGGTAAAAACACCTAAAACCTGAAGGGAGTTCATGATAGAAAGGGCACCTCCATTAACAGTTATTCTCCACAGTTATAGAAGCAAAGTAGTTGCTATAACAGGGAAATAAAATAGCTTGCATTAGTGGAGACAAACTCTGCTGTAGCTTCACTTGCAAAGTGCATCGTTTGATGTCAGAAGAGTTCTTCAGCCTACACAACCTCAGGTCTATATAGCTATCCTTAAAGCTTCCCTAAAAAAAGGGGAGCATAGCCCACTACTTTCCAGCAGCAAATTTATGAGGGTTTTCAAAATTATCAGATTATTTTGTCATTCTTTATCATTCATTCTGGCTAAGCTGATCTGAGTTAGCACAGATTTTAACATGAAGTAGTATCCTAGTTTCAAAACAGTGAGGTTTTTAGGTGTAAGTGTGTTGACTCAAGCTTGTGTAGTTACCAGCAGTCATTGAATTTTGGTTGGTATTCCTCCATCTTGACTGTCTTTTTCCTCCTTTTGGTGGGGATCAGGAGTGATGCTCCTGTGGATTCTCACTGACATCCACCATTATCAATGTTTTTAATCATTGTTACTCTGCTGTCATCATGTGTGGAGCAGAGCAGAGTGCCCAGTCAGCAAAACACAGAGATGGGAGGAAAATGAGGAAGGGAGGGAGAGAGAGGCAGCAAAGAGGCTGGAAACAAATTAAAGAGTCAAGCTTGAAAAAGCAGAAAAAGCAATCTTCAGGTATTTGTTGCGTATCAACAGGAATGTGGTCAGATTGTGCACTTAACTTCATGCCTTCTGTCTTGGTGAGCATTTCATCCTTCTTGCATTATTGGCATCAGGATCTGCAGGACCGCATGTCTGAAATTCATGCACTCACCTATTCACTGGAAGTATAGTCTGAAGACAACTGGTGATGCAGAGGGTGATGAACAAAGACAGCCTCTTAGAGAAAACTGCTCGAAAATTGGTGGTGCCTTTTGCACTGATTTGTGACCACCATGCAATCTTTAGACTATCCTAACAGAAAAAATAATCATAAGTTTCAAATAATAAAATTAACTTGGAAACACTGTGTTTTAGAAAAAATGTACCAGAAAAGTGTAGCTCGGAAACTAGGCTAATCAGAGAGGACTACATTGAGGAAGAGGGCAAGTGAGAAGAAGCACAAGAAAAAGTCACATATTAATGAGGAATTAGAAAGTAGAAAACATTTATGACAAACCTTAGTCTTAGATTTATTAAAAAAGCAATGCTTCAGGTACCATTTACAAGACTGGAAGAATACGAGTGCCTAAATTAGTGCCCAAATGCTCACTCTGCATGGACTGTTAAGAGAGTCCATGGTATCTTGTTAAATATACAGTCCTACCCATCTTACCAGGTCACAAAATCTGCTTTCTCTCTGATCTGCAGCTCAGTTCCTCAAATTTTTATGTTGAGTCTTCTGTCAGCCATCTGTTAGTCAGTGAAAACTAGCATAAAAAAAGTCCATTTGACATGAAGCTTCACGTAAACTAAACATTTTCTTAGTCCTTCCCAGATCACAGGTGGCATATTGATATCCTATTTCTATTGTCAAACATTGAACTTTTGGTGTTGGCCGTATTAGTGTCTCTTACTTAAATTCAGTACTTATATCCTTCCTTTCATTTTTTTCCCAAAAAGTAAAGTTTATTCATTTATTTATATATTTATTTTAATAATCAGTGATTGATTTTGTAAACTAATGCTAGATTATTGCCATGACTTTTGCTCAGCAGCAAATGGGAAAAAGAGCCTCTGTATTGATGCTGTGTGCCAAGTAGATTATACTTCTTCAAAAAGATACATTGTCTTGCTCTTGCATGTGGAAGAATGATTCAAAGTTATTTCATTATATATCAAAGGCTTTCCTCTGTCTTTAGATCTTTATCAAATACTTTTATGAAACACTTTTAGAAGGTTCTTACTCTATGGAAGGTAGTAAGATGGTTCCCTTTGAAGAAAATCTAAACCCACAAATGAAAGAGTAGGTACTTTTGAAATGCTGTAAGAAGAGCTTTTATACTGATACAGAGGACAGAAGAATCTGATCTGCTCAGAGGCAATTATCATATAACAGTTTAAACAACATCATTTACAGAAGAACACATTTTTAAAATAGATATCTGGTTTACAGTTATAAGGCTGTAAAACTCATGACTAACCTTTTACTTCTCGGAGTCAGAGACCATGTCTGCAATAGTCATAGAAATGACTACTTGAATGAAAGATGTTTCATTTAGGAAAATGAATTTACCACAACATACATGGCATACTGGTGAAAGAAGGTCTCAAATCCATGTGTGGAAACTAAATTCCTCCAGGGATTACTGACACATACTCATCACTAGAAGGCTCAAATCCTCCCCAAGCAAATAAAAAGCCCCAAAAGAAACCTAACAAAATAAAGAAATCCAAGCTGCCAACCTACTGTTTAGGAGAAGTGCAAAATCTCTCTGGATAATCTAAAGAAAATTTTACCCCCTAGATCCTTTGAACTTTTAATTTTTCTGGTACTTAGCGTTCTGTGGATTTTTTGAGGACTTAAATTCCAGAAATGTATCTTCAATGATTTGTAGGTTACAGATCTGCAGCTGTTGGATATGAAAACACAGCTTTAGCAGGAATATAGCTCAAAGACAACTCCCTCAGAAATACTGTAGGAAGAAAATTTGTTTGTATAAGCTTTTATTTTCTTTAAGCAGTATATAGCATCAGCTTAAACTAAACTGAAATCTGTGAGAGAAATATGCCTACACAAAGATTTTTAGATATTTCATTACATAGACTTAAAAATCTCAGGTAGTGAAAACTTTAGTAGCTCTGTAAGAGCCCTGGATCAGAGACACAGCCATTAGGCAAAAAGGCAGTTGGCTCAAATGGAGATGAAGGGAAATGTAAAAACACAGATATGAGATAGAGAGTAACAAAATACATCAAAATACAAATGCACCTGTACAAAATACACTTGAAAAAAAATTTACCTACTTCAAAAAATGGCTACTAGCAGGAAGAACAAATTTCCTTACTTTTGAAGTAAAATGCAAAGATCTTGCTAGTGTCATTAAGACTGATAATTACCCTAAAATGTTTGTCCCAGCAAAGCTATTAAATGTTTGCTTCACTTCAAATTAGTGAATAATTGCGCTCACTTTTATGGGCCAGGGCTAAAGACTGATCATGTTGCATTCTTTATATATCCAACAGATATTACAGCATAATTCCCACAATTGCCCATACTGAAAATGATGAACTAGTTTTTTCTTTGCTGATTTTTTCCTTCTGCAGTGCTGGTGCTATACTTCTGCTTTCATTTCACCTCCATTATATACAGTCTTAGTTTTTTTGCTGCTTATATTCTGACAAATATGTTTTACGACTGAGTGCCACACAGTCACTGTTGGTATTTTGTTTGAACTGATGTCAATATCTGTATGGAAGCTTTACTTTGAAATGTGACATAAATGTACTTTGATATCAACATATTTGTATCTCAAACCATTAGTAATTGATGTTTCATTTTTGTCTTCTGGTATTAGAAAAAAACAACTCAGAAAACAAAACTTCTCAAATCCTAAATGAATAAAAATATTTTCGGAGTATGAATGACATTTTTATAAATATTAACAAATACTTCTCTTGTAAATAAAAAGTATTGCAAAAAATTCGGCTTTATGCATAGTCCTCGTGCATCAAGTTTCATGAAATCTCATTTTTATACATAATATACTTTAATTCAGTTTGGGGACCTTACCATCTGTTCTATGGGAAAAACACTTTAATTTTTCTTAATTATTCCCGTGATTCATGAGTTACGACCTTTCTCGGGGACAAAAATAAATGGTACTTCTTCTGAGAATAAAATTTGTGCAGTGGGAATACAGAACCTGCACAGTGGTATTAAAGCAATCAATGTCCTGAAATAAGTAAATCAGCAGAAGCACCAGGAAGAAAATACATTGCATTCAATATGACAGTTGGAGAAGTTTAGTTATATATGTAGGGGGTAAATAGCCCAGTAATTAAGCAGGAATACCATGAACAGTTTAGGTAGAAATAACATCAAAGTAATTCTCTGGGACATCATAGAAAGACTAAAAAGTCACAAGAACGGTGGTGTATGTTTTTTTGGGATAGGGTACTGAGAACTATCTGGCAGGTTCTGGCAGAGTGCTAGCACCCTTTTTTAGAAGCAGCTTCGTCATGGCAGGACAAACTGCAGAGGCAAAGCAGAGTCTCCGTGTTAAATATATTTTATTTAGGAGACACAGCTATAGGTAGTGGAAGAGGTACCCAGGGCACACAAGGGGTCAAAGCAAGGAAGTCTGGATGGGTTTAGTTGCTGCAATGAAATGTGTTATTTTTTTTCCTGTTCAGGAGAATCAGGACATTATGTGTGGTAAATGCATTTCAATCCTTCATCAGTTTTTCATTTAGGTGAAATTCTAACTGCATGTTTCTAATACTGAAACTGGAAGGATACTACCTGACTGGAAGGATACTTCCCTGAGAGGGCACCTGTTCTGTGGAGGGATTATAGGTCTGGTCCTGGAGCATTCTAGGCGTGATTCCGTCCAAACTAGCATCTGAAAAGACAGCTGTCATACAGGGGTGTTTAGGACATTGTTTTCTTTCCTGATGTAGGTGTATCCTCTGATTTGATTGTAGTGAAGCAAGTCTAAACAAATTCCTCCCATCCTCAGGGCACTGTTGGAGAGCTGGGAGGAAAAATGAACTCTTCACCCCACATCACTCTTCCAGGGCCCTGGAATAATTTTACTGTAGTGAGCAAAGAGAGCAAGAACTGAGCAGACCTGAGGGCAAGCTTATGCTCTGCCAGGGACTGGTCTTTGGGGAGAGGCTTGTGCCAGTCTCCAGGAATCTTCTCTTTATGATGTCTGTCACAGCAGCTGTTATTAAGATTTTCTTTCCCTTCTCTATTATCTTTTCCGAACTAACACTTCTCATGTGGCATGGTGCCTCCTTTCTGGTCCTTTCTAGCTTCAGGTTGGATGTTTATGTTTCCCAGCATAAGCATCCCTGGGTGTAGGGTGGGAAGCTCATTGGGGAGGTGGCGAGACAGGAAGGGCTGAGTGGGGGCAATAGCTGTCCCCTTGCAGCATCTTGCAGGCTGCACAAGTATGACTGCATGGAAACTGGGCATGTGCCCTTCACCCCACAGTCCAGCCACCAGGATAATCTGTTCCTGTGCTCAGAACTTCTGACAACCTCAGACCTTAGGTTCATGTGATTTGGCTCTCAGTGTCATCCTTCACTTCTCTTAGAACTGTGTTTCTAACTTGTACATAAAAGCTTGGAAAGATGAATTTTAAAGGATCCAATACCATAAATTTATGGAATTTTTTATCTTGAAGAAAACCCTTAAGACTATTGAGCCCTGCCATTAACCTAACATTTCCAAGTCCAAGTACCTAAACACCACATCTACATGTCTTTTAAATACCTCCAGTTATGATGCCTCCACCACTTCGCTGGACAGCCTGTTCCAATTCCTGATCAGCCTTTTGGGGAAGAAATTTTTTTCTAATATCTAATCTAAATCTCTCTTGGAGAAACTTCAGGCCATTTCTTCTCATGCTGTCACGTTACCTGGGAGAAGAGACTCACCCCCACCTCATATAATTACAGCTACCTTTCAGGTAGCTGTAGAGTGCAATAAGGTCTCCCCTGAGCCACCTTTTCTCCAGACTAAACAACCCCATGTTCCACAACCCCAACACCAACTATGCTCCACATCAGACTTGTGGTCCAGACTCTGTCCAACCAGTTCTGTTGCCCTTCTCTGAACATGCTCCAGCATCTCATTGCCTTGTAGTGAGGTGCCCAAAATTGAACACAGTATCCGAGGTGCAAACTCACCAGTACAGGGGCATGGTCACCTATCTAGTTCTGCTGGCCACAAGACTGCTGATACAAGCCTACTTGGCTGCTTGGGCACACTGTCAGAAATATAACCAAATATTGTAATTTTTAAAGACATCAAGATTTGTAAAAACGCGTGACACTTCTCATATCTTAATTTCTGAATCTTTAATAAATTGCAATATTGCTCTTTCCAGGCAACCCCATCCTTGCTTATTTGTATTCATTGTCTGACACTGTGTTATGTCAGCAAAGGACCTAAGTTTGGTGTGGCTCATTTGTTATATCTTTCTTCCTTCATTAGTTCCCTGTTCACAGTGTTATATTGTCTCTTCATCTGTTGTTACACTACTTAATGGTCTGTTTTCAAGGCACTTTTCAAATGCCTTAAGAAAAGCTAAGTAACTGCTAGCAACTCTTTTAAAGCACAAACAACTGATCTCAAAAGGACTCTGACATGATTTCTCTTTTAAAGTCTGCTCATTTGACCTTGAAGAATTAGTCTTACCCTGGTCTTGTACTATTTTATCCTTAAATAGGCTCTCAGTCCATTTTCTTCAGAACATAGAGATTAAGCTTATGAATTTATGGTTTCTATGACACCCTTTGTTCCAGTTTCAAAAGGAAGTCCCTGATTAATAATTTTTCAATTTCTTTGAATACTTGCTGTTTCTATGGATGCAGCACATATTTTATCTTTGCTAGTGTTGCCAGTGCTTAATGCTGTTCTTTTCTGAAATACCAAATGACCAGATTCTCAAATTCGTCAGTAACTTTTCTCCCCGTAATTTAAATGTTTTTAGGACAAGATTTCCTCTTTTGTTCTGTGCTTTGTGGTTAGGGATTTCCTTATCTTTCAAGGTAAAAATTGGGTTATGGGCAGTAACAAATTTATTTTTAATTTTAATTTTAATTTCTGCTTTAATGAATGTTTCTATCTGTCATTACTAACACTATTAAACCCTTATTTTTTTCAAATGCATTTTACTTGGATATTTCCCCCTTTCTACTTAATTTCCACTTTTTCATTACTTTATCATAATTTCCATTACCATATGTTTCCATGCCCAGTTTTTAATTCTAATATTATCATTAGTGAAAAAAAAAAAAAAGAATAAATGATTATTGGAGTTTGGGTCAAGTTCAAAGAATAATATTTAAACAATCTTTTTCATGTGGGTATGTTTTAAGTTATCTTACTTATGCTTTAAGTTATCTTACTTATGTTTTAACTTATCTTACTTATTTACTAATTTCTGTTCACCCTGGGGAAAGACACTCCTAGTCACAAATTGTTGCCTAAACATTATCCAGTCTGGTTTGTAGATTTTTCAAATGATTTGTATTGGATATATATTGTTGACTCTTTACCAATGTTTCTTATCAGTGTGCCTTAAAGGAAAACTAGAGACATTTTCTAAAGTGCTGATATGTCAGTTTCAGCAATGGATGTTAAGATACCAAAACTTAAGATTGCATCCTAAATAATTTAATATGCCATTCAACTTTATTACAACTATGGCAGAGGCAGATTAATTTGAAATGTTTCTTTGAAAGTAAGACAAAAGCCCATCATTCTTGACATTCTTCTGCAGCACCTTTTTCTTGCCCAGGATATAAATAATTTGAACTCTGTGATCTGCTGCCCTTTAATCCTCCGTTTTTTTTCTTAAGTAGTCTTTTTTCCTCATCACTGTGATCTTAGAATGAAGGGCCTCAAAAGATGATTTTAGTTTTGACTTAGAAAACATGTTAGCTTCTATTTAGGGGGGGAAAATGCATAAAAGGTACTTTTAATGTTTGTGTCACTTTAGGAAATCAAAACATTAACTCAATTTTTATAATTTTCCTCTGTAATGACAGTTTCAAAACAAGATTTTTCAGTGTAGTTTAAATACAGGATTCGTGTTAAGTATCACTGTTATGCTAGTTGCCGGAGATGTTTGAACAACTTGGAGGACCAAACCTCCCCTAGGCTTAAGGACTTACAACTCAAAAATAGATTGCATATATGTTCAAACAAACTATATAATTTTGTCATGATAGTATGTTTTCAACCTGTTTTGCCAGTGGTGTAAGTGTCTGGAAGATTTCTGAAGGAGTCCTCTGTTGGACAATAAAGCATCAAAATATTTAATGTCTCAAATGAGATGAAGTTTAAAAAAAATCAAAACAAATTAAAATACTGAGATCTTTCACAACAATTATCGTGCTTTACTACAGCAGACTTGCTGGTTGATGCAATTCAGGAGCATACAGGAAATTCAAGTAGTGAACTAATTTTGGGTGGGACTTGTATGGAGTTATACCTTTCCTTGTGCTTCTGCCTTTGAAAGGGGAAATACATGTGTCTTGACATGTAGTCATCACGAGGAGACTGATGGAAATATTCTTCACTCTAAGCATGAATAAAAAACATAGTATCTGATTGTCAGCAAGTCTTTATTTTCTAACAATCACTGTGCTAAATCTTATTGTTACTATGCTTTTTAAGACACGTTGAGATAGTGACAGTCATGCTAAGTTTGGGAGATGAAACAAATGTCAGATAAAAGGAAGAGGTACAATGTGGGCTGGGAAAACTCAAATAATAAATCTGTAGATAAGGAAATTTTTATTTTAACAATAAACTGTGAAAAGCTTGAAACAAATGCCAGGACTGTGATTATTCCATGCATTATTTCGAAACCCTTGTTATATAGTTTCTGCACACTTGATACCTAGCACAGTGTATGATTAGAAAGCTAGATCTTTTGCAGAAAAGAAGACTTACTGTGATTTTAGAAATATGCATTTTCAATCTAATTTAATTTACTGGTATCCACTTTGTTCCAACTATCTGGTCTGGAGATGAATTGCCTGTTGGTCTCATTGTCAGACTGACAGCATGAAAAGGGAAGCATGTGGTTGTAATAATAATGTGGTACATGTGTAGAAGGTCAGAGAAGCAACAGATTAACATTCCAGCAGATGATTTCCCTAGGGACAACTCTTGAAAGTATGAAAGGCCAAAGGTCATGACACTGATAATGTCTCTAATGTTGTTGGCAAAATAGTTGCTTGAATTTCTCAGTTGTAGGAGTAATGTTTTTTCTCTATTTTTTCAATTAGGTAGTGAAACCTGCTGTGAACCCTGAAAAATTAGTTCCATAAATATTCATCATCATCATGGCTAGGCCTCGCGAACGAAGATTTGAGAAGGGCTCTACCCACGCTTGCTACAAGCGCACTGATGGCTAAAAAGGCCAGTGCAAGACAGACAAGTCCGGTTGCAGAAGGCACAGCAGAAAGACTCCCCAGGTGATACAGACGAGACGCGATTCTTTCTGCGTTGTCTTTTCTCCTTGAGAGTGATCCTGCGTGTGTTCTCAAAAGCAGCAGCAGCGTTATAGATGGTGTGTCTCCAGGCCTCCCGATTGGAGGCCAGGGTAGACCAATGGTGGTGATCAATATGGCCAAGGCTGAGGGATTGTTTCAGGCAGTCCTTGTATCTCCTCTTCGGGGCTCCTCTCTTGTGGCAGCCAGTGGCAAGTTCCCCATAGAACACGATCTTAGGGAGGCGGTAGTCCTGCATCCTGGAGACGTGCCCTGCCCAGCGCAGCTGTGTTCTCAGCAGCATGGCCTCAATGCTCGTGACTGCTGCCTGTTCAAGGACAGACGTGTTGGTCACACAGTCAGTCCAGTGGATGTTTAGGATTGTACGGAGGCAGTGCTGATGGAAGCATTCAAAGAGATGCAAGTGGTGGCAGTAAATGACCCATGATTCAGGTCCATATAAAAGAGTAGACAGCACAATGGCTCTGTAAACACTGATCTTTGTACTTTTCTTCAGGTGTTTGTTTTGCCACACTCTTTTATGGAGTTTACTGAAAGCTCTGTATGCCTTAGCAAACCTGTTGTCTATTTCTGCATCAATCTTACTGTCTGAGGAGATGATGCTTCCCAGGTAATTGAACTGCTGGACTGATCTGAGCTCTGTTTCACCAACGGTGATATGGGAATGATGGGAGACTTCCTGAGGTGCAGGCTGATATAAAACTTCTGTCTTCTTCAAGTTGACTTCCAGTCCAAAAAGCTCAGCAGCCTCTGCAAAGCAGGATGTTAAACGCTGCAGAGCTACTTCTGTGTGGGTGATGAGGGCGGCATCATCAGCATAAAGCAGCTCACGGACAAGATGATTTCAGGTCTTAGTGTGGGCCTTCAGTCACCTTAGGTTGAATAGGCTCCCATGGGTACGATATCAAATGTAGACCCCGTTTTCATCATCGAGGTCTGCTGTGACCCTTTGGAGCATCATGCTGAAGAAGATTGTAAATAAAGTTGGTGCAAGAAGGCAGCCTTGCTTCATACCACTAGCTATTGGAAAGGGCTCAGAAAGTGCATTGCCATATCTGACTTGACCGTTCTGGTCCTCATGAAGCGAGATGATCATTTTGAGGAACTTGGGGGGACATCCTAAATGTTCCAAAATCTACCACAGACCTTTTCTGCTCACAGTGTCGAAAGCCTTGGTGAGATCAACAAAGGTAACAGAGAGTCCTTTGTTCTGTTCCCTGCACTTCTCTTGCAGTTGTCTGAGAACAAATACCATGTCTGTGGTACCTCTGTTGGCTTGGAAACCACACTGGCTTTCAGGCAGAAGATCTTCTGCTGTGGTGGGTATTAATCTGTTCAAAAGAATTCTTGCAAGGATTTTACCAGCAATGGAGAGCAGAGTAATACCTCGGTAATTTGAGCAGTCTGATTTATCTCCTTTCCTCTTGTACAAGGTGACAATGACAGCGTCACGAAGGTCTGAAGACAGTTCACCTCGTTCCCAACAGCACACCACAAATTCATGAAACTTAGCATGGAGTGCTTGGCCACCATGCTTCCAGATTTCAGGTGGGATTCCGTCAACCCCAGCTGCCTTGCCAATTTTCACCTGCTGTATTGCTTTAAGAGTTTCTCCCATGGTGGGGGCAGTATCCAGTTCAGTTTTCAAGGGTTGTTGTGAAAATTTTAGTCTAATTGTTAGTCTAATTATATAGATAGTAATGGTGTTTAAATCAACCAATTGTCCAGTCTCTATTATGTCATGTATTAAAATTAAGGAAACTAAAACTAACATTTTTACTGAATGAGTTTTCTTTATGACCTAAAATTTTGGCATGGAAAAGTTCAATAAATGTTTATTATTGCAGGCAATTCACAATGGATGCTATGCTTTATTTCCATCACAGGAAGTGTAAAAAAGGGAGGTATGTGTGGATGAACAAGGAGCTTCTTGCCAAACTCAACACACACACACACACACATACACAAAAAAAAAAAAAAAATGCACTGTCTGTGTATCCTGGGATAAAGATAGGAAAGTTAAAGCTCAGAAAGAATTGAGCATGGCCAAGGACCTCAAAGACAACAAGAATTGCTTTTGTAAGTGCATAGGTGGCAAAAAGAAGACTAGGGAAATTGTGAGCCCAGTGAACTTGATTACACAGGACACGGAAAAGGCTGAGGTACTGAACGGCTTCTTTGCCTCAGCCTCTACTAGAAAGACTGGCCTTTAGGAATCACAGGTCCTCTACAGCAAGGAAGAAGTACTCTTGGTGGAAGAGGATCAGGTCAGAAAAAACTTCAGCAAACCAGACTTACATAAATCCTTGGATCCTGTTGGGATTTACTCATGAGTGCTGAGGGAGCTGGCAGATGTCACTGAGGGACCACTCCCAATTATCTTCATCAGATCTGATCAACTGGGAGAAATATACAAAGACTGGAGGAAAGCAAATGTCATAATGCAATATCCATCTTCAAGAAGGGTAAGAAGGATGACCCAGAGAATTACAGACAGATCAGCCTCATCTTGATCTCTGGGAAGGCAGTGGAGCTGCTAATCCTGGAAACCATTTCCAGGCACATGAAGGACAAGAAAATCATCAGGAGTAATCAGCATGGCTTCTCCAAGGGGAAGGCCCAAAGAGATGACAAGAGACTAAAGTATCTCTCACCTCTGAGAAAAGGCTGAAAGTGTTGGAACTGGAAGAGAGAAGGCGCATGGGGACCCCGTCAATATGCACAAGAGTATGAAAGGAGGGTGTAAAGAGGACAGAGCCAGACTCTTTTCAGTGGTGTTCAGTGACAGGACAAGGCAATGCGTACAAACTGAAACATGGAATACTTCCTCTGAACATCACAAAACACTTTCTGTCTTGTGAGCATCGGCACATATTCCCAGGGAGGTTATGAAATCTTCATCCTTTGAGATACCTAAAAGCCACTTAGACAAGCTCCACTGCAACCAGCTCTGTGATGAGTAAGAGGTTTGGACCAGATGACCTCCAGAGGACCCTGCCAACCTCAACCATTCTGTGATTCTGTGACTGTGAATCTGTGATTCTGTGAATTACATTATTTGACCAAAAATAATTTTTAAAAGTACTCTAGTGTCAAAAGTCACAGAAAAAAATCTCCAACAAACCTGATTTCCGGGCTTCAAATCATATGGACCTTTTTGGTAAGTAAATAGACATTTGCTCTATCTGCCAGCCTTGCCAAGCCCAAGACTAGAGACTGCTAATGAACTCTTTTAATTAGCTTAAGGTACAAGATGAAAGAGGGCCCCTTTCATGCTCACAGCTGTTTTCACCATGTGTGGTATTTCCTTCATCCACTGATGGGAGATAGGTGTGCCTAACCAACATTTCATTATACTCAAACAGAAAAACTGATTCTTGATTCATTTCAGTATATGACATATGGGCTGGAGTGAGCAGCACTCGTGTGCTCAAATAGCCTAAAGCAAGTAGTTTAATAGATTCCATGACTACTTGATGAGCCTGAACAGAAAAGAGGGGCCAGGGGGACTCAGGCAAGAAGCAGCAGGAAGAAAATTAAGCAGGGTCAGACAATGAACCAAATGTTTTCTCCTGTTTCTTAAAATATTAGCATGTCTGCTCTGCTGAATGTACTGTTTCTTTTTAAAGCTTCTGGAAATACTCTTACAAAAATTCAAAACACAGCCACAAATCATTTGTAGGAGACAAAAAACAATAAGTAGTGTCAGCACAGAGGGATATATTTTACTTGGTCATGCCAGAAGGAATTATAGTGGGCTGTGATAAGTGGAATATAAAGTAGCATAAGTTACCTGTTGACAACAGGGTTTGAAATTATAAAATGTAAACCTAATATATTTCCCTCACACTATCAAGCATCTGGGATTTTTTATACCTAGTAGCAGAATACCCTGTCATTTTTCATAGCCCCATAATTCTGTAAGCATGTTTAGGTATATGCTGTTATTTATTTTGTTTGGCTTTTTTGTTTCAAGTATTACATAGACTGTGATGCACTGAGATGCAAATATAAGAAGAGCAAGCAGCATTTTATTAAAAGCTATTATCATAGATGATTTTCTGGTCTTAACTTTGGGTTTTCTCATTTAGGGGATTGTATTTTATATACTAAAATAGCTAGCAACAGTACTATCCTCTTATGAATCATCACTGAGCTAAAAATGCTGCAGGAATGTTATTTTTTCATGTTATTTAAAAATATAAAAATAAGGCTTTATGAGGAGCTTACAGCAGCCAAGTTCAAATAAGAGCTTTTCGAGTGACAGATGGTAATAAGCAAGTCAGGCAGTTAGATGATGGTTTATGTGCTAGACATTATAGGTGTTGTAACTATTGACCCATGTTAATGTGGTTACTCTGGCAAATAAAAGGCAGGAAACAAAGCTACCTTGAATGACTTTTCCCAGCTGCTGATTAGTAGAATATCTGTCAGTCAGCAGCAGGATCTGGTCAGTTGCCAGATCTTAAACCTTCACCGCTCTGTCTTTTCTCTTTTGGTCCCTTTTTTACATACTTTGCCATTCCTATTGCTGTTCTCTCAATATGCCTATTTATTACCACTTTGATGTTTCTGGTAGGGAATCTGATACTGACAAGTAGAGCTACTGGGGTCAAGAGGAAGCAGAGGTGGTAGGAAAGGTATTTATCTGCTCTTGCAAGAGGTTAATGAGTCTTTTGTCTTCACAGCACTCTAAAGGCCTTGTACAGAATAGTGACAAAATAAAATGAGTTGCAGTGATGGGAAAGGCAGCAGGGGTAGACGCCAGGTTTGCCATCCATATGAACTGAGCCCATCACCCATAATTGTAACACTACGTGACAACTAATAAACTGTAATCCAAAACTTGTGATTCAAGTGCAGACAAATGTGTGAGAATGGCAAGTACACTTGAAGAAGTCCAACCTTGGTTTGTTAAAGACTTTTGTGATGGTTTTGGTCTAGGCCTTCCTGGTAACCAGCTCGTAACCAAGGAAGTGGTCATGTTCCCAATATTCCATACGAATTTTTACATAAACCAGAGTATAAATAAGTTGGAGATTAGAGACCTCGCTCTCTTCTCTTCCTGTGAGGTTCAGGGTAGTGGCTCCTTGTGTTGGTCTCGCTTATCTAGAGGCTGAGGCCTGCAATGACTGCTGGTCTGCCACGTTGGAGATTGGAAAGTGCTGGCCGTGTCTGCTGATCTTGTTTTTTTCTGAGGGACGTGGTGAGATTTGTTTTGCTAGTTATTTTGTTTGAGTTCTTGCTTTTGATTGTGTATATCTGTTCTGTGTCCCTTTTTGTCCCTTTTTCCCCTGTCCCTTTCCCTTTCAGGGGTGTTTGGATCCCCTTTGTTGTGTATATAGTATTTTTGATTGTATATAACTATAATATATGTAAAAATATATATTTTTATACAATCAGATTGATTTCAGGCTCTTCAATTTTTGTGTGTTTTTTGTTGTTTTTTTTTTTTTTTCCTTTGCCCTAAGAAAATAAGTGAGGAGGAAGGGGTTGTTACTGTGAGTTTGGGCATTTGGCAGGGAGCCAAGTCCAAACCACCACACTTTTCTTACCAAATATTTCACAATAAACATGTTTTTCCACTTTTGTAGTAACTGCACTGAGATATGCAGTTAAGATGCAGCCATTACTATAATTCTATTTCCTTCTGCCATGTTGTTTTGTGTTGAATAAAGCTGGCATGGCTTTTGGATCATTTACAGTAATGGGAAGGATGCCTGTGCTGAAGAAAAGGGCTGTTAGTAAGTGACCAGCAGGATTACAGCATTTCCTTCGTAATTGTGGTGGGGTGATTATGATGCTTTCTGGCTACATCTCTCTATTTAATCTATGTTATTCTCGAAACCAGACCATAGGAATGTCAATTACAATCTTTTCAGAACTGAAAGCGAATGCTGACTGTCTCTCAAAGCTGGGCTTTTGAATTTGTTTCCTGTTTAGAGTCAGGGAGTTGTACAGTGGACGATGGTGTAGTTAAGGTGGATGGCATTGCAAGGCATATGTTTTAAATAGCCAAGTCAAAAACTATTGAGCAGATTCAACACTTGTGCTGCCCCAGGGGTGTCTGGGCTGTTAATGGAAGATGTACGTCCATTAACCAAACAAGTTCAAGGTGACCATAATACAGGATCGCAGTACCTGCTTGGTCCTGTGGCACAGCTCATGACACCATGTAACATGTCCAGGTACAAATTTATGATTTTGTATTTCAGTCCTTTAGGAGCCCCTGGTGGTCTAGTGGTAAAGGCGCCGCGCTATCACCGCCGAGACCCGGGTTCGATTCCCGGTCAGGGCCACTCCCGGGCAGGTGGGGCTCGTTAGCCCTTAAAGGCAACCCACCTACGTCCTAAGGACCTCGCTGCCACCGTCCAAGCTCGCTTGGCCCCGGCAGATGAACCTTAGGATTAAAGGGTGGGCTCAGTTCCGCGCACACTGTGTCTCACCTAAAAAATCCAATGCGCAGGCTGGAAGGTGGAAAGACCTTCCCCGGATCTTTGCTCGTGAAGACTGGCCATTATTATTTCAGTCCTTTAGATTCCTTTTAAACCGAAAGAACAGAATGGATTTCCTCTGTGTTATTTTCCCTTGTTTGTCCAATATTTTCCCTTATTTGCCCAAGGTAGGTTTGGGAAAGAAAAGTTAGTTGAGTAATACCCACACTGAACTCAGCACTTCCACTCCACTTGAGAAAGCTATAGCCAAAAAGAGAGGAGGAAGATACATCAATATCAAAACTAGTAAAGTGCTGAGGAAATAAAATCAGATCAAAGGAACAAGGACACAAGGTCTTCTGCATCTCTTGAGAAGGAAGGAAGACAGGCAGGTGCACGGAAAGTAAAAGTAATTACTCCTAATGGGAGATTGTGCACAAGTCTGTTCAGTGTGTTGGAGCTTTAAGTGACTGCTACCCAGTCTCCACTGCAGCACAACACACATGCAGCAATAGAAGGTGTGTTATCTGGCATATGAGTGCCCTCATCTTTCTGTTCTTCCTCTTTGTTCTGTACTAATCTTGCTAGTGTTGTATATGCTTTGGGATATCCTTGTGTTAAAGTCCTGGATTTTGCCCAGTTGTTTATCCATGCTGCTTAGTCACACTGATGGAGCAAATGTTCTTCTTAAATCAAATTGCTCAAAAGTGAAGTTGTCTTATGCCGTCTTGTAGTGCCACTGAAGGTTACATAGAAGATCAAGCATAAAGGTTGTAGTTTGAAACACAGGTTTATCTTCACTGACTACGTCAGACCTGCTGTTAGTCTTCTCTGGACTTTGTGCATAAGACTCAGTTACCTCTGAGGCAGACAACTTGGATGTTTATTTTTCCTAAACTCTGTCGTGGTTTTGCCCTGGGTCAATTTACTTTTATACCCCCACATACAATTACTACTAGTTGAGAGAAGGTTTATGCAGACAAAAAGAGACTGAATTAAAAAAAGTATGAGTATTTATTATTAACAAGCTAACACTAAAGAATTATATTTACAACAATTCTACTTGAGTAAAAGGTACTATGTATTTACAAAAGATACTTCTCCCCCCACTTCCCTTTATATCAGTCCAAGGAGGAGAAGCAGTCCTTTTCTGTTCTCAGAATTCCAGCTCTCTCTCTCTCCAGTAACTCTGCAGCACTTTCGTCGCAGTTGGAACTTTTTTATCTCTCTCTCATTCTGTGTTGGCCTCCAGGGCTGGGCCTACCCCCCTCCTGGGTTAAAACCGAAGGTTGAGGGTTACCCAGGTCCTGAAGGGTCTCCTTCCATAGACTTGCAAGGGGACACTTGCTTACTATGGATCTTCTTCCACAGGGTTACAGGGGATAATGGTTTAAGAGTTCACCCCTGTTTCCCTATGGAGGTCCCTCCCCATGGGAGAACAGTCCTTGATTGACTTCTCGGCATGGGTCTAGTCTGGATCCTTTACTCGGATCCCAATATCCCACCTGAGCCATTTTCTGCTCCAGCGTAGGTTCTCTCTAGCACCAGCAGCACGTATCCCACACATGGATCCCAACATCCCTACCTGAACCGTTTTGTGTTCCAGCGTAGGTTCTAATACCCGTCAGGGTCATAAATCTTCAGTAACAGCATGGATCTCTCACTGAGATCCCAAGCTTATCTGAGCCGTCTCGCTCCAGCATAAGCATCGATCCCTTCGAGGGTCACAAAGTCTTTAACAGGACTCTGCCTCATCTGAGCCGCTTTTACTCCAGCATAAGGCTTTCTCTGTTAAAGTCACAAATCTCTGGTGCATCCACAAGCTCCTCTGTGAGCCGCAGGGGGGTCTTCTTCACCCAACAAACTTCTACAGGTGGCAGGGTTTTATTTTTCAGTCTTTACCCTGCTGAAGGGAGGGAGAGCGAAAAGGAGAAAAAGCAGCTCTCCCCCCTTCGAACTTTTCTTCTCTCTCTTGTTGCAGCTTCAGCTGCCAGCGTTGACCTTGGAAATTCTGTTATCTCATGGCTGGAATTCTTCTGCAGCGGTTTCTCATTTAAGCAGTTCATCTTTTAAACTTTTTTTTTCTTCACTCTCTCACAAGAGAGAAGGGAGGTTTCAGTGCTGCACCTGCCCCCCCCGGCCCAAGCCGGGGAGGAGGGGGCCTTGGCCCTCCTCGGGCCCGCTACCTTCTCTCCTACATGGCTGCTGCTTCTAATTTCAACTGCGCCACAATCTTCTCTTCCGTTTTCTTAAAGATGTAATTAGCAAAGGCGTCACTGAACTTTTTGATTGGTTTTTTGTCCGGAAATCACCTGGACAAAACCATCCTCAGCCCCAGGGATGAGCTGGTGGGCAAAACCACGACAAACTCTTTCACCTGTTCCAAGGTTACCTGTTCTTCTTGCCCTCAATTTCTTATGAGCTGTAGTCCTATTCGTACGTTACTGGTAGATCAAACATCTGCTTTCCTAATATTCCTTATTGCTGAGTTCAAATAGGACTGACTTTCTTTGCCTACTTACAACATTGTCAGTGACCATGTGCCAGCTGGCAACAAGCATTTAAGAGCTGACATAGGCTAAAGATTGATGCAAACTGAGACTAATTGCTCTTAATGTCACTTTCTGGGACCTGTAACTTTACTGCATCCTATGAGGAGGCACCATTTTTGCTGGTGAGAGCCTGTAACAAGCAGATTTGACAGACTATCTTAATGGGGGCTGGAGGATCATAGTGGAAGGTCTGTTTGTACCATGTGAGATATTCTGCCAAAACCAGTTGCCTTTATTGGCTGTGTGCAGGGGAAGACTGGCAGTGCTGAGGACTTTTTGCTGAAAGTAAGTCTGAATTATAAGGTTATCTTCTATTGCTCAGATTTTGAAAGAATTTGCAAAGCGCTTGGAGTCTGGCCAAAGAAATACATTTACTAAATCAAAAAATGAGTAATGTAATATTTTATATGTTACTTTTCTCTGGTAAACCTGGGAAATAAAGGACTCACATCTCTCCTTAACACACAATCACTTTTAAAGAGGGGTTTCTTTCCTTGGCTGTCAGTTACATTGTGTGCAACTGAATGTTGGCAATCAGTGACAGTGTGAAGACAAATCAGAAGAAAGCTAGTCAAAGGAAGAAATGAGACCAAAGGATCTACACTTTTATTTTCCAGATGACCCTGGGGACTAAATCCAGGATTCATTGTTGAAATTTGTGGTTGCAATTTGGTGCTCAGAAATAATCAAAACTGTTTGAGATCATGCAACAAATGCAAGATAAGTGTTCTGTTTTGATTTACTTGGTTCAGTTCAGTTTCAGAGGACAAGCTTTTTTACTGTCTTCCATTTCCATTTAGGTGCCATATGCTTGCAATGCAAAATTGACTTGGACTTG
Organism: Myiozetetes cayanensis; assembly: GCF_022539395.1. Lineage (NCBI taxonomy): Eukaryota > Metazoa > Chordata > Aves > Passeriformes > Tyrannidae > Myiozetetes > Myiozetetes cayanensis. Next base: position 15,291,632 of record NW_026087631.1, on the reverse strand, counting down.
CTCAGAATCAGAAAAAGGAGGCAAAAGTTACTGGAAGTTTACATGCAACCAGCAAGGGCAGTGAAAGTAGAACAGGATTTAACTACCAGGCTGTAAATCATCACAAACAGAAGAAAATTACATTGAAATGAAGCAGCTTCCCTTGAGACAAAAAATATTGAGCTGGCATGAAAACAAATTCTGTGCCTCAAGCTGTGGTACCTTTCTATTTCTTTTGCCTTAGGAAATTGGTAAGGAGAAGCACCTCTTTCCAAATAGCAGTTTGTTACCTGTCAGCAGCACCTGGAGGTGACAAAACCAAAATCCAGCTTTTATGGATTTTCAATAGTGACCAGTTGTTGAGTTGAAAAGAGAAGAATCATCAGATGTTGCTTATCAAACAAAGACAGAGTTTTCATGCTCCACACCTCAAAGAAAACTTAGGTTTTCTTTCAAGAAAAGACCTTTATTCCTTTGAAGTAATAGTAGGCTATGTGAAATGAATTTTAATCAGGATGTGTCAATATCTATCAGTGCACAGCATTTCATATCACAGATGGTAAGAGTCTGAAGAAAATGACAAACTGGAAAAAGTGAAATCCAGAGGCAAAGCACAGTTTCCACTATCCAGGTCAGGTAAGGGCACCAAATGAGTATCAGAAGTGCCTTCCACCAAAGGAAAATAGCACAAGAGAACTCATTTTATATGTATCTTTAATATGATCCTGTTTTTTTGAAGGAATTTTTAAAAATCTGCCATTAAAAACCAAATGGAATTAATATATTTACAAAAGAAATGCAAAATTTACCAAAACAAACAGAACCATGTTAATATAGCTTCAAATATTCAGTATTTCCTGGTAAATCTACTTGATGCAATAATACAAAATATTTTGTAGAAGATGAACTTGGAAATTCAGAAACCAGTTGCATGAATCAATAACCATCAGAGTAAAAACAGTTAAAATCGGGATAGTACGAGAGATGAATTCAAGAAATAGGTGGTGATTCTATTATTCTTGTTTTGCTCATGTTCTGGGTGATGTTTTTCCTTAGAGTTCATCTTCTGTAACATGAAGTTGTAATGAATCTGGCAGGAGGGCATGATTATTTTTAATGGGAAATAGATGAAGTAACAATGACCTCATGACTACTATCATTAGATCCTCTGAACATGACACAAAAATGGGACATGAATTTCATTTACAGATATCAACACTCTAAATATGCTTCTAATACAGTTTTAGTGAAAGCAACCAATCAATAGTATTAAATGCTATGAAAAGGGAGGGCACACACAAGGTAAAACAGGTAAGATGTACCAGAGTCCTCTTCAGTCAAAGTCTCCTACTTTACCTTTTCTGAAGGCCAAGCTCCTTCTGTTTATTTAACCTCAGGCTTCAGGACATAAACTGGCATAAGACAGTGCTTTTCTCTGTCATTTCTCTGAAGCATCTCTCCAGGTCACCAAATTATCTGTAACTAGAGTCTCACAAAGCAAAGAAACCTCTGTATTCCCAAATTTGTCTGGGGTTCACAAGGCTATTCATGTCTGGCAGTCATTGGTAAGAACAGCCTTGATGCCAGGTTTCATAGTGTTGATCATCATAAGAATGAAAATAATAGTGCAAAAAAAGGAAGAAGAAGTAGATAGATAGGTGAAAGGAAAACACATCAAATAATCTCTAATGGGAAGAAACACAAGATGTTATGTGCCAAAGACACAGATTTTACTCTTTTCAGATGCTGATGCACACTCTCACTGCAACCCAGAGCAAACGTATGCTGTTCACAGGACAACTGATGCTTACAGACAGGTATTGCTGCACATGTAGGGCCACGGGGGCTGTGGACCCACTGTCATAGTACAGAGGCAGAGGAGGATACTACTAGAGATGGAGTGAGATAGCAAACGCTCTTGTCCCTTTCACTCAGCAGATACTTGTTTTGGCATCACTCTGAGATTATGAGCAAGATTGGTAAGCTTTATTTCCTGCTTTTTCGACTTTCTCACTCTTCACTTGTGTCATTCCCCTTTTCACTTTCTCTAATGAAAAGAAAGGTAAAAGCTACACCATCAACCATCACTATTGTTAATGTGCTTCAGTGGCAGAGATGTGTCTGGATGAAGATTCTCATGCTTACAGCTAAATGCACGGAGAGTAGCACCTGCAGTCATCACAAAGAGAGACTGATAGAGAAACACTCAGAGCTGAAAAAAAATCCACTAACACTGAGCAACAATCTACCCCAGGCTTGTGTTCTTATCTGGGGAGAAAAAAAGCAAAAAAAAAAAGAGCATCGTGCCTAGACCTTCACAAGACACATCAGGATTTCCCATGTCCAATAAGAACATGTTTGTTTGTTGCTGGTTTTTTTCTTTTTCTGAAAGAGCAGAGAGATATTTTGCAGGCTTCTCATCAGGTTTCTTACATTTAAAATGGGTCTTTATCATCGAGCTTGTAATGAAACAACTGGACACTCTCAGATACATTGTATCTATATGATATGCTTCTAAGCCTCTGATAATAAAAGCAAAAGGAATATTTATTCTTCAAATATGAGACAAGACTCTAATTGGCATGAAAAATGCCTATATCACACCTGCCTACAAACTCTTTCTCAAATACTGTCATAACCATCATATTCCCCAGAAATTTCCATTTCAGTTCTTGATGAACACAGCAAATCTAATGTGCAGGCATGGCTGGAATACTGTATTGAGCTTGAAGGGAATCTGAAAAATAACCCATGTTATTGGAGAGAGTTTCTAAGCACTGAGGCTGTCTGTTGAATGAGCCAAGGAAAAGGCATACTGTCTGCAAAAAACACTAAGGAGCTGGAGAGATTTAGTCCTACATGAGAGTTGCACATCATACCAACTATAAAAATCTCATGAAATTTATCATGCTTGTGTTCAAATGGACTGTGAAACTTTAACATCCTGAATTACTCTTCTCAAGCACAACCCACTCTGCTTCCTGGGCCAGGAACAAACCAGAAAAACTACTGCAACAAAACATAACAGGAGAACTCACTCTTATATATATAAAGTCTGTTTAGCTGTCCACATAACTACTCCTGTTTCTCCATTGAGCGCTTGGTTGTATCTTCAGTTCTGAGGACTGGAGACTAAGAGGAGTTGAGGCAATATCAGCTGCCAGAGTGAATTTCAGAGATATCTGCCTCTCGAAGTGCTACAAAAGCCATTCCATAATTTTTTACTGTTGTTGAGCTTTCTCCCCACCCTATAATCATAAAGGCTTGCATTGCAAAGCATGCTGGTGCAGGTGCGGAGGAGAACATAGCTGAGAGATTATGATATGAACTTTGATTTCGCAGTACTGATTCCTGATTATGACCATACTTCCTGGATTTATTATGTTATCATAATAAACTAATACAACACATTAAGTCCCAGCGTGACCTCTTGTTGGGTTTTGTCTGGGTTTTGATACTTGGATCAAATTCAAGTATGAGTGTTAAAAAGAAATATTCTGGTTTCATTTGAGCATAATTGTCAAACTGTAAGGCAGAGCTTGAGTCTGAACAAGGCAAAAACATGGAAAGAAGTTTTTATATATTTGCTTGCAGTTCAGATTTTCTTCTCCAAATGTATATTTTCTACTGTGTTGCAGTCTGTCTTCCTTTTCTGAAAGATCACAGTTGAACAAAATTTGTTTCACTTCAATGATGTTTCTGAACAGTTTTCCATTAGGAAACCTGATGTGTGTAGAGGCTGACTGATGTCTTCAGGATCAATAAAGATGCAGTTCAAATCTCCTCTGGCTTTGTGTCTCTGGAACATAAGCTTGGCTAATGGTACAGCATTGTTGCAGTGGTGTTGCCATTGCTTCCCAGGAACAAAACTTTTGTGTACTGTCCTCCAAAAATAGGTAAGGGGAAGCCATTTCCCTTCTGATAATGTGGAAATGGGCACAAGAAGTATTTTTTGTTTGCAAGGGAAAGAGGATTATATTCATGTTTATGCTTATCTTTCTCATTCAAGTAGGAGGCTCACAAAAAGCCTGTGTTTCTACTACTGGTGCCCATGCTGCAACAACATGGGAAAAAAACCTGCCAAAATAGTAATAAAAACAAACAAACAAACAAGCCCCCGAAAAAAGCTAACAAAATTTACTTGCTCAGTTCCAGGCAGAGTGTCTTCAGCCTTACTATTGAAATGTGTGTATTAACAAATTGTACATCCTCTGTTAGCCAGCCTTGCATTTCCAGATCCTCCTCATGTTGTAAAGCTCTTGTATGAGTCCTCAAGGCATTCTTTTCTCCATGAGCTCTCTTTCTGCATTTATGCAAGAAAAATGTAAAGTAGATAATAAAAGAAATTGGAAGCTGTTCATGGAAACCCTAAGCCTCTGGTAATGCAGTAAGGAGCATGCCTACACAGCATTATATATATGCAATAGAACAGCCAGTGAGATTAATAAAATAAGAAAATAGAACATGAGGATATGCATTCTCAAAGCACATGAGGACAGTAAAAATGTAGGAGCATTTCTTGTTATTGAGCTTCTGGGGATGCTCAAAGGGTAGAATCAGACTTCCCTTGATGAGGAGCTGCCCGAGCCCAGGTAATGAAATATTCTCTTTCAAGGTTAACAGTGGACTCTCCCAAGACTTCGAATTCCCTACTGAGTTAAGAGTTCAAGCCAGCATTTGCCAAATGGGGCTGGACCTGCTTGCTGCCTGATATTGAGGAGCTCAAGGGTCTCCAGTTCCACTGTCAAAAACTGCTCATAAAAAAACTATCCTATGTCCTAGCACTAATCCTGCCACAGGCAACATTATTCTCACCTTCTAAATAGACTAATGGTGATGCAGACAGACAAATAAAGTTGACTGAAGAGCAATAGGCCAATCCAATGGGATAACTGTTTCCCTGAGCTTGGATTCTCTGCATCTGCTACTGATTGTTTTGGATAGTCACAGAATCTTGCAGGCAATAATGACTGATAAATACTTCACCTCTTTTTCTGGTGTGGGCCTAGGGTGGAGTAGAGTTCATATTAAAAGTCTGCAGATTCAGAAAGCCTAATTCACAGGCTGGGCTATTTAGCTAAACAAGAATGTCTAATAAAAGTTGCACAAGTCTTAGGAACTTAGAAAACTTCCCTGGATTAGGTGAGGGCCCCCTGGCCCCCTAGTGGGATGAGAGTTGGAAGCACATCACTGCTATTTGCCCCACACCTCATGAGTCAAAATGAATCTGATCCCAAGACAGTTTCAATTCTTTTACAGGTTCACTCCTTTATGCTCATCTGGAGTGTGAGCTGGAAACACAATTCTCTTGGAAGCAGACAAGCATCAACACTTGTGCTTTTCTGATTTTTTGTGAGATGAGTATAGATTCATTTCATGTAGCAAATAATATTGACACAGTTTACTTTCATTATCAAATTGAATATTAATGGTGACTTTACTTCCTAATGTCTGATTTGTGATTTCCTTGTTTCAACAGCTGATACATTTCTAAAAATGTATGAGCCAAATACATTATTGTAAATGATGTATTCATTGATTGTAGTTCATATTTCTTTTTGCATGCTTTCAACAGTGTGCAGAGAGATTAAAATATATTTTTCTTCACTGTTTAAAATTGTTCAAGCAATTTCAGAATAATGAAAAAGAAAACTGCATGTATTTTATATTACGATTTGTGATTGGTTACCTTTGTCATGAACTACTGTTTCTCTTTCATGGTTTTGTGATTGTAACTTTTCTGAGCAAGGAGAGAGAAGCCAGAAGTTTCAGCATGGGCATAAGAATATTTTTCATATTCGTATGAAAGACCTCTCATTAACACATGCACTGTGACATACTAATGAAGGAAATGGTTTGCAGATTTTACCAAAGAATGAGTGATAACCGGGCACTGTAACAAATAATCGGTTTTTTCCCTAGAATTTTATTTTTCTACGTACTTTGTTATTTAAAACCTGATGCAAACCTTTTCCCATGGATCTGTTCCATAAAGGAGTTTATTTGTGTATGTGTGCAATCCTTTGCATAAAAGAGCTGGAAATATTTTCCTGACCTGATGTAAAAAATAAATTGTTTGGTGAAATGGTTTACATGTACCTTGAGGGTATCTCAGTTATACATCTTCCATATAGGCAGAAGAACAAAAATATCCATTAGATTGGGTATAGCTGTAATTGCCCACTTAAGAAACCCTCAAAACATCTCATCATCTTTTATGCAGTTGTTCTAAGTTACAAGCACTCTCATGTTCCTATCATTTGCCGTAAATTCAGTTTTGATAGTGACTCAGACGCATTGTAAATATTTGTATGCATTTTGTATACACCTGTTAACATTCACAAAAATAACTTCAGATTCATTACAAAGTGCATGTATTGATCTGTGCATGCATAGATAAATAAATCAGTACTGAGAAACCCCTGACAGAGGTAAACATCAAGTGCAAATGCAGCAGCACACTAAAGCACCAGCATAAAAATTATGGTATGGTTTCACAGTAGGAAATGTGAATTGAATATATTCAGAAACAGCACTATTGTCCTTTTTCTGGGTTCTTGAGGTTTTGCTTGTGTGGGGAAAGAAAAGTAACAGAACTTTTAATACCTCCCATTTGTCAAGCATACCTCTGAAGTGCATTGTAAACACACATAGCATCCTAATTGCACCGTAAGAAGGAAATTATTTATAAAAGGGAATGCTAGACCCTATGGACTGTGAACCATTCACATCCAAACTATAAACCAAGTCAAATTAATCTAACAATTCCAAAGGGAGCAATATATTTTAAACAAAGTAGAGGAAGAAAAGAAGCTCACAACTGTTTGTTAGAAAATGCACAGCATCATGTAAAGCAAATGGTTTGCTACAGAACAACAGTTTTATTTATGTGGCAATTAGTAAGTGGCAATTAGACATAAAGTTCAATATTTATATTTTGCTAGAGTCTGAATATAAGTTGGTGTTTGGGTGTGTTTCACTGTTATCTACCAGTTCATTCAAACACAATGTCAAACTGACTCTTCTATTCTGAAATAAGATAGAACCAATATCAAGTTTTTGCTGGAATCAAAATAAATAAATAACCCTGAATTCAAAGAGGTGAGGTCTCTTTTTGCTTTTACTTTGATAAAAAATATTTTACACCAAATTCTTTTACTGAAAGAAGACTGTACTTAGCCACCTCAGTTTATAGTGGTGTAGTTTTACCCACTTCTGAGGAGTTGTGCCTGATTGACACCAGTCAGTGACGACAATTAACAGGCCTGTTTCATTTTACTTCCTTTTTACTTTCAGTAACAAACTGGGAGGAAACAAGGACAATTTATCCTAGATAAACTTCCTTGCTCTTAGTATAAGTGCACAGCTGTCATTTATGTCTGTAACCCAATAACTCTGACACATTCCCAAGCCAGTAAAGTAGGAGACGTGTTGCTCATCTGTAGGGGGGCAGTGGTGGCAGGCAGCTTCTGCTCAGCTGCCTTCCTGTGAATGCAGAAAACTCCTCCCATGGAGGACAGAGAAACTGGGGCAGAAGAGACCGGAGTAAAATGCTCTAGGGGAGGGAGAAGCAGCCTTTGTGCTTTCATCTCCCATAGGCTAAGCCTTGAAGAGATATATATCACTCCAGGAACTCGAGTCTGACCAACTCTCCAGTCTTGGCCATGATTACTGGCTATTGAATGTGAGTTTTAAATATTTTCTTTTGTTTCTATCATACTTTCAATACAAAACTTCTCTGCAATATGTTGTATCAGGACCATACTCTAGGTCTCATATTTTGCCAGTCATAGCTTTAGCCAAAAATTGTGGAAAACAAGGATACTTCACCTGGGATCAGATTAATATCTACTGTATCTACAACTTACTGTTGTAGGTTCATAGAATCACAGACAGGCTAAGACCAGAAGGGAGTTCTAGAAGTTATTTGGCCTAACCCCTGCTCAAGCACATGTTGATCCTCAGAGAGGGTCCAATGGCCACAGAAACAAGAATCTTCTTGCCAGCCCCAGGTCCAGAACCAACTGCTGACATGCATTAATCAGCGACCTCCTCTCTCCATGCTGGGAGGGGTGAGGAGAACATCACCGTCACAAACCCCATGCACCTGACTGTCATCCCCAGAGCTCTGTCATCACCTTTCATACAGGTTGCCCAGCAACATCATTAGTGTTCACATGTAAGACTATCAAGGGGTTCTAGTCAGATAGTCAGGCAAGCTTTGGTAGTGCCCCCACAACATCCTAGATCCAGATTCCCAGAAAGTAGTAAACTTTTGCAGAATACAGGTCAAGTTGGTGGGTGGTGCATCTGTTCCTTGCAGCAGGGAGTCACCTACTACTGTCACTGCTTCCTCACAGTGGTCTTGTGTAGTTTAAGGTCTGTTGGCCCAGGTACTTCATATGAAAGCACAACCAGTTTCCTCAGCCTTGAGAGTAATGCTGCATCCGTATTACATCCTCTGTCCTGGTAGGGGCAGCTGCTCCAACACCTGTTGGGCAATATATTCTGTGGCACATCACTACTGTACCCAAGAACATTTAGGCTTTTTAATTTGAACTCAGAGAAAGACCCCTTCTTTGCACTATTCTGCCCAAACTTTTGACCCTGGGAGCTGTGCTGTGAGCCTGACTCTTCTTTAGGTTTCTTCACAGCACCAGCTAAAAGGGTGCTTGACTTTCCCTTGTTGTGGAGTGCCTGCAACAAAGGCTCCCAACACTCTCAGCCAAGTGCAGCTGGTCAAGATTTGAGGCTCAGTTCCCCATATCTGCTGGCCCAGACAGATAGCTCTCTCAATAGGTGGGCGTTCCTATTTATTTAGGGCTTTTAAATCTCATTAAAGGTAATAGTTCCTCAAATTACAGTACTGTTAGACATGAGATCTCTGTGTTACTGATTAGTCTCCTTCCTGAAACCCTCAGAAGACTAATTGCTGCTCACTGCTCTCTGTATGTTCTTCCATGTGTTCACCCCAGATGGCCAATTGATCTAATTTGATGTCCGAGGCAGCCATAGTTTTTCGTGGCCTGGCAGATATTAATGTTTCACGGTAGCATGATTACAAATCTCTCCTTCCTGGATTGCATTTCGGCTCCAGGGGAAGGCAAACAGATACTGCTGCCCAGCCCAAGGCAAAGACTGATCTGTGCAACGACTGACAGAGGGCATTTTGTCTGCAGGAAGGCAAACTATGCTGCTTTTCATTGATGTTACTTGTTCTCATTTTGAGAAGAAAGAGTTTGGATCTTCTAATAAACATTTAGATTTAAAAACTTGCTACTTGTGATTGAAGTCTTGGTTTTTGATTATACAAGTTTTACATCAGCTTTTAAGTTACTGAGGGTTATTTATGATGAATCCCAGCTGAGGGCTAATGACATTAAAGAATTCTGGTGCTTGATTTTTCTAAAGACTACTCAGATTAGGTAAAATATTTAAATAAAAGTTCAGAGATGTTGCTTAACAAAAGGAGAGCCAGTTCTCTGTTTGTAGAAACATAAATTATAACTAATTTTGTGTATTACCCACTGTATAAAATCCTCTGCTTCTTTTGCTGCAAAGTATTTTTCTTCCAGAGACCAAATTTCCCCCAAAATGCTGCTACAGGTAATGTTCATAGCTTTTATCTTTAATCACTGCTTTAAGCATGACAACTGCATTGGACAGAACCCAAATATCCTTTGAAACAGATTAAAGTTTAATTGTAGAGAGAAGAATAGAATTAATAAATACCCAGCTGTGTTTCTTGATCTCTTTTTTGGTTTGTGAATTAGTGGAAGATAAAAAAAGGCAATAACTCTTTAAGCATATAATTAATTTAAATATTGGAATAACTTAGCATTCATGAATGCATCTCTGTTTTATCTCCTCATTTTACATCTTTGTTTATCTTATCATAAATTGTACAGAGTCTGTCGATTTCATCTATGTCCAGGCTTGTAGCTGAAAAAGAAAGAAAATAATTTTAGTTTTGTCATTAGTAAAATAAATACACTGAAACTGATCTGCTGGCTTTTACTTTTGTGGGCAAAGGCATTTTGATTTTTAAGGAAAATATCAGTGGCTAATGATATCCAGCCTATTTAATTTACACTGGTGATGATGCCTTCATTAGTCAGAACAAATGACAAATCTCCCCTTGCAGCAGCAGACTGTTGTGCTTTCTAAACCAGCCATTTTAATTTTCAGTTGACAACCAGTCAGAAAGAATACATTATGATCAAATATCAAATAATCAAAGCTCATTTGAGATAGTCTTTGCCTCTAAAATGACAAATGGAGCTGGTCTGAATATGGGGAAAGCTATTTGTGCGGTAATCTGTGGGTTTTGGTGCTGCCTGCTTGGCGTTCTGCATGCTGACACCATGTTCATGCGTGTTCTTCCATGCAGTGGTGGACTTTACCTCTTTATCCATTTTGTCAAGGTAAGATAGAGAGCCAAGGGGAAGCCTGTCCTGCAAACCCAGGGTGGGTGATGGGGAGGTTTGCCAGGTCCCCTCCCTGGGCAGGTGTGGTCCTGCAACCCCTGATATGTTTTTTTGTCCATACCAGTAATGAACCCCACAAATCCTAAGCATGGTTTGGGAATCACTGTGGCTAAGCACTGCTCCCAATTAGCAGTTTGAAAGTAGGGTTCATGATACACTTTTATTCAGAGATGCAGCTTCTGTGGTTTTGTTCGATTGGTCTGGTGGGATACACTGGAAACAAACCCATCAGCTGCCTGCACACGAGTCTGCCCTGGACCTGAAACTGTTAGCGATTAATTGGTATCAGTCATTACCAATTAATTCTTCTGGGTTCTAAAGTTTTCCAGTTTTTCACTGAGACTTTTCAGATCCAGGCTGCAAATGCAGCACCATAGAATTTTCCAAATTCATGTTGTTTCTACATCATGTTTTTAAGGATCAGAGCAACTCTGTCAATCCAAGAATTAGAGTAGGTGTTGCAGTAGGAAAGTAGAGACTCCGCAGTCACTCCATGAAATAAAGATGCTGATACATGCGTCTTCTCAGAGGTTTTAATTAGCTTGGGGTTCCCCACAAATAGTCTGCATGCAGGTGGTCAACCTATCTCATAACCTGGAGCAAGGTGAGAAATTTTGTCACCTTCAGTTGAGGTTTTTAAAGACACAAATCTACAAACTTCGCTTCAGGATGAAACTCATATGTGCACAGACATACGTATGTATGAGCATACATAGAGTGTGTATGCGCACATATATGTATGTGTTTTGCTTAGAAAAAAAGACATCCTCTTGGTGACCTGTTGGTTAGGTCACACAGTTTAAATTAAAAGACAAGTCCTTGCCCTGAACCAGTGTCTATAGGCTAATGATTTTACATTCCCACAAATTAACAGTTTTCTTTCAAGTGTAAGAACTAGACCATGTCATTCAGGAAGCCATTCAGGAAGCCTTCTGTGCACAGCAGGCATGCAGAGTGAACACTGCTCTCCTCTCAGCGTTTCAATATCATCCTTGTTAGTTCTGCGTCCCTACACGGAAAGAAACAATACTGTTTTCTTTTACTATACAGTTATATTTAGACCTTACAATACCTCACAGCACCCTTATAAAAGGATATAAATACATTGTTTTTTTCATAAACCAAATTTAACTCCTTTTTTTTGTAGGATAACACTGCATATCCCTTTCTAATACAGTGCAATTCCTGGGCAAAAAGGTAATTTGAAACTTTTTGCTATCAGGCTGGATGCTATACATAGTTTTTACCATGGTAGGATCTTTTAAGCTGTTTTGTGGTATAAACTTTTAATAGTATCATCCTCTGCTTAGAATTATTTGCAAAATTACTTTTCTACTTTATACACTTCAGTTAATTTTGGTGAGAAGAATCATAGAAAGATGTATTTATTTCTTTATGGTAATTGCCCTGACTGAAAAATGTGTTGTTCCCCACTCCAACCCACCGTGCAAGAAAACAAACCAAATGAAAAGTACTCTCATTTACAATATCAGTTTTATGTCTTCTCAAAGTCTAATCTTTTCTGATGCCAATGGAAAAAAAAAAAAAAAAAACACAAACAAAAAAACACCACAGAAAAAAACATCTAGCTTTTCATTTTAAGGTTTTTTTTCACTAAGGAAAGAAATATTTTGTGGTTATGACTATCCTGCTTTTGGCTCAGGCATTATGTTTTTTCTCTTTTCCATTTCTGAAAGGAGCTTTCATACATTTAGAGTTATCCTTTAGCCAGAGTCTTGCTATAAACTAGAAAAGAATTTCAGTGGGGATTCCTGCTTGTTTTCTCTATTTTAGAACTGTGTAACTTTAGCCTATTGTTAAGTGAAAACTGAAATGATTGTGCATTGAAATGCTGCAAAATAAAGATTTGTATGGCCTTTCAACTGTAAGTAATAAGGGGAACTTCATTTACTGATCAGAGGTGGTCAGTACTTAATTTGTGGTCAAAGGTGGTCAGTACTAAAGGACAAACAGTACACACAGGACAAAAATGAGCTAACATGCTTGTTTTTATGAAAACATTGCTTGTATTTCTTGTATTACCAAAAGAAAAGAAGCAGTCAGTCATCATCCACAAATTTGTAAGGGGGTGGTGGTACTCCAAGAGCAAATAAAACCCTGTGGAGACTATTCATTGGAAACTCATTGCTATCTCTGTGAAAAGAATTAACAGTGATATTCAACTGATGATTTTACAGTAAAGCAAATCTGGGGGATTTGCAGCCCTTTTTTGTTCACAGGAGGATATTTCTAATAAGTGCTTCCAAAAAGAATTAACTTGGAAAATTACAGAGGAAATCAAGTAAGATTTTCTTCTAAGGTTCCTCAGAGATTGCGCACACTGATTTGAACAATCTGCTATAAATCTGTGGATTGCAAAGGATTTTACTAATTATATATTTAATTTCTATAGCAACATTTTGTGTATAATTATCAGTTTTCTCTCTGTGTTTGGGCTGTCTCTATATACTGATAAAACCAAAATGTCTTTCGTGGCCAAAACTTGACAGGGAAGCCTGTGCTATCTCAGCCTCTTTATATGGTATTTGTTTCTTAGATGTGCATTGCCTTTGACCAGCTCAGACCAACACACACAGTTCAAGGGACTTGAGTTATTAGAAAATGCATGACAGAAAGTATCCTTCAATGTTTCTAATTTCTTATAAATGTTCCTGTGCCCACATGGGGATTATTGAGTTTCTTAATATGTGCTGCTGAATCTCCTAAAATATGAGTAATGTTACCACTGACACTGTAGGCTGCACGCTATTTGTTTGTGGAATACTATATCCCAGAAAAAATACAACTTCAGAACACAACTACTAATCTCAGCAAAGTTACGTTCTAAGCAAAAGGCAATAATACAAATTATGTTATCTGATATTATTAGCACTCAGACTGTCATTTTGTCCAAGTCACAAAGTTCTCATTATGGCTCATCATTCTGAGAAATTCATTCCCCATAACCCACATCAGTCCTTTGAACATATAGTTTTCAAAATCTTTTATTTGAATGAATAAAAGAAGCTGAAATTTCATCCTTTTTATTAAAGATCTCATTGTTTAGGATTATGCAGGTAAAGGAGAGCTGAAGGCCTGGACTGAGATTGTAGCACTTCACAAAAGAGGTGAAGAGCAAAGTGTTTTACCTAAAGCCTGTGAAAGTGCCATTGTGTGTATTAAACACCTGATCGAGGTCTGAATTGAGGTCTGAATGTTGTTTTAGCACGAAAATCCTTCTAAAAATTCTGTTTTATAGGAGGCTGCAAAAACTGAATTGCAGCTTGTATTTTTTGTTCTCTTTGACATTGTGCTAAGAGACTTTTGGTAATAGTAAATTGCTTTCTTATTTTTATTAACTTTCTCAGCAGGAACTAGTGATAAATGTAACAGGTCATTTTATCCTTTTTTGTAGAGAGTGGGAAGAATCCAGAGCTTCTTGTTCAGTACACTGTGCACTGTCAAGTATTTTGTACTCCCACATCCTTGTTAAAGACAAAACAACAAAAGCCACATTTTTTTAGACACTTCTGTTTTTTATGTTAACACAAACCTAGAGCAACTCTAATAACTAGACTTACCAAAAAGGATTCTAGTGGAAAAAAAGTTCAGCCATAAAGTTGGTTGTGTCTGACTTTGTCAAAATGTTTGTGGAAAACTTTCCAGTGAGTTTGAAGCTGTTGATTTTCTTATTTTGATTTTACCACTCTGTATTATGAAATGATGGTGTCTGTATATTTCAACTTGAGTGTAACTTTCTCAGCTTTGTTGCTGAGGAAACAATAGCAAATGTTAAAAGTGGCACATGCTGGACTTTTCTGTGACTTAATTTCTGTCAGTAGTGCGTAGTCAAAGCTTGCTGTGGTTCTTCTGCCCTTGTTGTCTGTAAAATAGCTTTACGTTCCCTCCTTTCACTCAACAGTGCTTTGATCACAGTTGCTAAAATAACAATTATGACCTGATGTAATTTTTCAAGTAACTTGGGTTCCTGGTCTTTTTGCTACATCTAATGCTCTTAGGATTGTCCTTGGAGAATCACAGATTTGCCTTTCTGCAGTTCAAAGGTGTTACTAAGGCTAATGAAACATACTTGGAGTTATAAGTAAATCAATTACCTTGGGCAGACATAGGAGGTAAGTTTGTTAAACAAGGTTTGTAGATATCTTGGAGCACAGCCTTGTGTTTAAAGAAAAAAGTTTCCAGCAAAGATCATCAGCTTAGGCATGCAGTTTATAACTCAGGAAGGCCTATTGGCTTGGCCAATAGATGTGCTCAGGCAAGATTCTGGTCTGGTTTATGTGAGCTAATTTGGAATAGGTGTGCAGGATTAAAAAAAAAAAAAAAAAAAAAAAAAAAAATTAGGTTTGTCTCCAACTACTTTTGTGTTATATAAGCAATTTTTGCTTAGCATATGAATTTAAATGGGTAAAATATCTCATATCTGTTGAGATGAGTGAAACCGGGTGAAATACAAAACCCTGTGAATTAGAGATGTTCAGTATAAGTAATTTACTTTACCTTGTTAACTGTGAAGGTTGTAAACATAAGCCCCATTCTTGTTATGGACGTGAATGCAGGTTTCAAATCCTCAGAATTCTGTTCCTTTTTACTCAACCATAGCAATGATTTCTCTACTCAGAGATATAAATTTTGTGATCAATTTCTTTTCTATACAAATATATTTGCAGGAAGTCTTTCTGTATTTTTTTTTTTTTTTAATGTTGAAAAGCATTAATTACTTCTACACTGAAATAATTTCCATGAAAATGGACTTTTCAGTATTTAACATTTCTTATGAAAAATTATATTAATATTTTTCTGCTTTGTTTTCTCAAATTATTTTTTTTTAAACCCCAAAACTTTTTCAGAGAGGATTGGGTGAAATGCTGAATTTTGTTATTCAGGCCAGATGAGCTACAAATAAAGTTTTTTCAAGTAAAATCCTTTTATATGTGTCTTACTTGTCTTCACTTCTTTTTATTTCTTCCTCTCCATATTCCTCTCTGCAAACTAGAAACCTTGGGACAAATGAACTTGCATTTGGTTGATCTGAGTTCTTCCACCAAGTAACTGTATACTATATAGACGTATAAAATCGGGGGGGGGAGAGAGAGTGAGCACTACCACAATGTAGGTTTGGGATTACTTTTCATAGAGATAATGAGGTGTGATGATTCCTGATGAAATGCCTCCAGGCAGCAATGGCACCTCCCTGGTTTCTACAGATGCTACTTAGCTGAGCTCAGTGACAACCATTGCCAGAAATTAAGGTGAAAGTACAAATGCACGAGCTGATTGTTCCCCCTGGCAAACTTATGTTGCATTACCTAATTACCCACTTTCTTCATGTTCTACTAGGACTATGTAAACCTACAATATTTTAAAAAGAAATAAAAACTCAACAAACTAAGTACTGATAATAATTATATGATAATCACTTTCATATTACCTTGCAAAAAAAAAAAAAAAAAAAGTGGTTTTACTTTCCCTTCAGTCATTTGATTGTTGCCTTGTGGAAACGTACAAACCTCAGATATCAGTCGTCCATCCTGAAGCTACATATTATGAAAGAGCAAAACATAAAGATGGTCATTGCTTTAAAATTGTTACAGTTTAAGTGGAGATCAGCAACAGCTGACTGATTTTATGACAGGTAGCCAACCATACTTTAATACAATGTGATATTTAGGAGAATAAACAAAATTATCTAAGCTATTCAGCATTTTGATTGCTTCACTGTTGGAAGCTCAGTCTGTCTTTTTTTTTTTCTTAATCTGAGATTAAACAGTTAATTCTTACACCTTGGTGATCTTTGACTGTAATAATCAGTTTAAAGACTAACGTGGTTTTCATCAATAATGACATAGGACAGTTTAAAAATATTTTATATTATTCAGACCAAACAGAAGAAAAAAACAACAGAATGCAAATTCTGGGTATTAGAAATAATACACTTCATGAAGGTATAAATCAGATTATATGGAAAGCAAAGAGAAAATAAAGCATTATTGTATATGTAAGCAAGAGAAAATACTGAATGACCCCTCAGGGCATGTTGTTTTTAAAGTTTTTCACAGCTTCAAGCACTCAGAACCTCATTCTAAACTGCAGTGCCAAGGAACCTGCTTTTGATATGTCATCTAGCAAGTTTTCTGTTCCATGTTCACCAGTTGCTATTAGTTTCATAGTTAAAATATTGGTATGAACTATGAAATATTTATCTGAAAATTTTAAATTTAGCACAGTGATACTGTATTTACAATATTGAATCACAAGGGTCAGAGACCATTTCTAGTTTCTATAAGATGAATTGTTTGTCCTTTATAGTTTAGGGAGTCTGATGCAAATTACAGGGTGCTAAAGTTATGCTAAAGCCAAAACCAAAAGAAATATTTGCATTGAATGGTATATGGGTATGTTCCTACCAGACAGAGAGACATCCCTAAAAACCTCAAGCAGACACATCGATAGACCAAAACTTTTATCTGTTGTGGTAAGAAGCAAAGTAAGTAGATAGAGATGACATATTTTTTAGTCATCAGGGTACTGCTGATGTCCTCCAATGTGAAAAATGAATTAAAACATCTGTTCATAACTCCACATACAGACAAAAGGAAATAATTTTCTGAGATTTTTTTATATATATATATGTGGCCAAATAAGCTGAACTTGTCAGTCCACAACTTTATGAGTTATTTCCTAGATACTTTGCAATATCGAAAGTCTAGTTCAGTAAATGGAGTTATTCCAGGAATCAATTTAGTCTCTTGTTTTTCCATATTATTCACTGAAGCATAAAATGATGTAGAAACTAGAGGTGCAGAATTGCTTCCTAAAACCCAAACAATTAAACTTGTGCAAACACCTTGAGGGAGAGTTTTGTAAACAGTGGGATTACATCAGCTCTGTTGATAATTAATTTTGTCTGGTAGAAAAGACCCTATATAATAATGGGCCAAATTTTCCAATAAAATTTGGTTCTGTAGGCTACCAGAGGGAGCAAGATGGGTTAAATTTTAGAAATATAAACTTTCCAAGGAGGTTATTAAGAATGGTGCCTTTCTGAGATATAGGATTTGCACACAAAAGAAGCAGACATCCCTGAAAATTAAAAACTTTACTTCATTTTCATTTGTAGCTGGGAAAAATTGATTAATTAGGTTGTGCACTAACGTACAGAGATGGATCAGTTAATGAAATTGATAATGTTTATACAGTCGATGAAAAAACTCCTTGTCTATACCTGGAAATATAGCATTGTATCTGGGTTTAATTTCTAGGTGTATTATTATATGACAAAAAGTCTTAAAGAGAATATAGCAGATTCTATAACTTATGGAGGAATCTGCTTTTCCAGAGACAGCCTAGAAAGGTGCTCAGTCTGAAACACTTGAAAAAAGTAAGCATAGCAAAATTAAGTAATTGGCTTAATTTAGATTCTCAAGAGCATCTCACCATCTTTTAGACACTGTCCTCGAAAAACACATACATGTGGAAGCTTCCACTTACCAGCTGAATTCGCTAGCAAAAATTCATCAAAATTAATGCCTGTATATATCAGAATAGAGAACTAAAGAGCAAACTTTCTGAATCAAATATGTACATAAATGTACATTGTTTGATAAAATTCTTATTTTTGACCAATAACAGCTAGCAATATGCGAGCTAAAATACATATTCGGGAAGAGAATGGTTTTTTTGTGCACCCCAACAATAAATTTTATGTGGTTCTCTAGCAGACTTTTTAAATTTCCCTTTAAAACACACATGTAGAAGTTGCCATTACAAAAATGTTTCACTTCCAAATACAGAGTTGGAGATACCAGATTTAATATTATCTGTTCATTTTAATGTTTTATATTGAATGAGAGTCTTATCTGGCATAATATTAATCAAGAGTCAGTGGACAGCAAATTAGAACTGTGTTTAAACTTGGATTCTGGATGTGATGCATAAACAGACTGCACTTTGCAAAGTGAACACATAATATACACAACTTCACAATCTGCAACTCCAGTAAAATGAGTGACTGGATAGATATGTTTTATCTTGCTTATCTTTGTGGTATGTTTATCTTCTGTCTGTGAAAGTAAGAATTTTTTGGGGCACCTGTGGTGTGATGAATTCTCCTTCCACTTGTGACTGCTCTAGTGGCAGTTTTAAGACATAGTTTTAAAATTACTTTAAAGCTAGGATGTAGTGGAAGTAGACTGGGTCTAGCTTGGCTCAGCAAGGTGTTAGAACTGCAGCCAGATCTTATACTGTTTATTATTTTAAATAGCAAGACATGGTTCCTTTACTTATGGGATTTTGACAGATGCTTCTATTTCTCTGCTGGACCTACCAGCACAAGTTTGGGTTGTGCTATGTGGTTTGGGTTAGGGTTTGGGTTAACAAAGCATCTCAGATATGATTTTCTCACAATTACAGCCGTTATCTCAAGGCTTCTGGTTTTTTTTGGGCTGTATCAGGATCAAGTTTTGGAATAGAATATTCTAGTTTTGGTCCTGAACAAAATCTTAGCTTTCTGACAGAAAACTGTTTATCTTGACATATTAACTGCAGTTCGATTTGAGTTTCCAGCACCTCTCCAACATAAATGTAAGAACTCTTCATGCTGTGTCACTGACATAGTTCATTACTCTAAGTAACAAATGGTTTAAAAAGCACTTTTACCCTTTCAGTTTTCCACGTCAAATTCAAGAAGTCATGTATAGAAGCAAGTGTGAAATCTACGTAGCTTTTAAACTGTTTCCAATGAAGGGGAAATCTGATAAATGTTTTCCTTATCTTTCTTTTTCCTTATGTTAAAATGCAACACTCAAATCTGCCTTTTCCTTATTGGAAAGGCACCTCAATACACACACACTAGCCTCACTGTTCCTGTGACTGATGAAAGTTTGTCCCTAACAATGGCCATTCCATGAGGTATTACAAGAATGCTGACTCTTTTCTCTCCATGATCTTTTGGTAGGTTTTGTATCATGGAACAGATGGGAAGAAACTTCCCATTCAATGTAAAGTTATGATAAAACTGTGTACCCACAACTTTTCTTTTTTTCACTTTTCAATCCAGTTTTTTCTCTTAAATTTGCCACTTGCTCACTGAATGACATCTAGGAAATCTCCTTCTTCCTTCTTTCTCCCTTCCAATTTTCTACATGGATTCTAGGATCACTCTTCACATACTGAGATCTACTTACAGAAAATTTTGCACTGATCAATGTCTTTATACTTACTTACAACCAAATTTCTCTGAACATACAAATATTCTACAGAAATACAAGTGAGAAAATATACTGAAGCAAGTCACTAATTTGGCTAGCTAGCCATAGAATTTAAAGAATCTCATAAAACTGTCCAGGCAAAGCTCCTTTGATTTGAGTGGCGCTGTCCCAGAAATGTATTTGTCCCATTTACGTTTCCTGTGAAAAACAAGCTCAAATTAAACTCTTTTCCCTTTATACTCTCACTGAATGTAGAAATACTTTTATGGGGATAATACAGGGTATGCATTAATTTGTTACAGGAATGAAAGTTGTACCTTGTTTAAACTACATTCATTAAAAATTAAAAAAAAAAAAAAAGGAAAAGGTTGAGGTTACGGGTTTTTGTATCAAGATTTTTCTGTATCAAGTTTATGTTGTGATACATTGGAAAATCACTTTGGAGTTCTGTCTTGTGACATGATTGAAACATTCTCCTGTAACTTTTAAATTTACATTTGTCAACATCACAAAATCAATACACATTTAAACACATCTAGTGTTACAGAGCCACTAGGGCCCCCTTGTTAAAATGGCATCAGTAGCAGAATTCAGGTTTGATAGATTTCCCTTCTATACTATATGAGACTCCAGGCAGTAACATTTTCATTCACATCCATAAGTTCTAGAAGTTGGCAGAGTTTTCTCAAAAAATTAAGTGAAGAATGTGCATCAGTGTTGTATAGAACAGCGTAATGTCTCTATGAGCTATTGAAATGCATTTGAGTGACAACTGAATTTTTGATAGAAAACAGAAAGATACACAATTCCTGGCAACATCATACAACCGTCCTTCAAATCAGAAAGTGCAGCAGATTATTTCAAAGGTGTGTTTTTATCTTTGCAGAAAATAGCCTTTAAGTCTATACCAGGCATTTATAAGTGTGTTGAAATGGGGTCAGTGCTAAACTGTAGATCACAGCAGCTGCACAGCTTTGACATTGACAGGTAGCAGAGAGAAAAAGAACAGGATGAGTTGATGATACAGTGCACCTTGTAACTTCAGTGGGTAGCATAGCAACTGGAGAAATGTTGGATAAAAATCCCCTTGTGGACCTAACAGAACTGGAAATGTATTTAGTCTACAACATAGCTTTTATGCCCAGCTTGCAGAATTTTTCAATTTGGTGTTGCTCCAGGTTAAAAAACATACCAGCTGAAAAATGTGAATTGGAATCATTTGCCATCAGTTCTTAATGTAATGACTGATTTCCCACTCTGTATGCAGCAAGCTGCAGGCAACGGGTTTGAAGTGAATCCAGGTGGAAGTAAGCCAGACACGTTAAATTTAAGACCTCTGTTTCACAACTCCCTACAGAAATTGAGCAAATAATGTAGCTGAAGTGCTTTCTACACACTGTGTAACCCAACTCTTTTGGCATTCTGATTAATTCCTTGCCCTTTTCTGCTGTACACACTGTTAAGAAGTACACTAAGAGGAGGAAGGAATTGTAATAGGACCTATCAAGCATTAGATGTAAAATGTTCTTGTATTAGTTTTAAATTTAGATATAAATAACAGCAAAAGACAGAAGTTCATACAGTGATGTGCTAAGTAATCAGGCTTTTCAACTTAGTTGTTATTTCCACACCTATTGTCTGGTTAGTGCCAGCAGCAATGAAAATGTATAGCAGCAATCCAGTGCCCAGAGTTTAGGTACTCTCTCTTCTACTTAACTTCAAGTCCAGACTTATTACATATACTTCCTTCCTAAATCAACTTTCTGAGTATTGTGAAGTGGTAAGGCTCTGACTTTTATAAAACATAAATAATGAGATGATTTTCATCCAATTTTTTTAGCCTTTTATAATGCACTTTGCTGCAGTGGAGGCTTCCAATGAAAAACACAATGCCAGATTGGCATGTTGAATTTTCTGCATGCCAACAGAAATCTCATTCTTGCCAGATGGAACTAATGTATTAAATAGATAATTTTGTCTCACATGGAAACATTTTAATGATCTTTTCTGTGCTATCTGTCTTTCTATCTAGATTTTAATAAAAATGGCAGAGAGCATAGAAGATCTTGCTAATGAATGCTAATATTATTATATGGGAACTAAGATAAATGTAATAGAAAAAAATACAAGCCCAGGTGGAAAGAACTAAGCATATATTGATTTCTTAATAAGTTGTATGGGTGGAGTTAAGGAATCTGTTAATACAAAAGGCTTTGGACCAAGTTCAAAAGACAAAATAGAAATGGGGCATTACCAAAATGTTGGCAAACTGCGGACTTTGAAATTAGTTGTATCAATTAGTTCTAGCTGAGTACCCAGCCTTGTGTGTTTGGCCCTGTCTGTTACAAACAGGAGTACGTTTGAAAAGGTAGAAGGACAGAGTTGGACTCCTAGCATCTGAAACAGAGGAGATCCAGCATATCTGCCCAGTGTGAGCACACAAGCAGAGGCACCGCTGTGTGATTGTACTAACTCATGGTATCTTCTTGTTCACTTTGGGTTTCACCTTGTTCCTCCCCGTTACAGGATTACACATTACAATGATAATTTTTCTTCTTTAACTAACCTTTCCAATATACAAAATTACAGTTCTTTAAATGGTTCATCATCATGGCTGGGCTTTGCAAACGAAGACTTGAGAGGGGCTCTACCCACGCTTGCTACAAGTGCACTGATGGCTAAAAAGGCCAATGTGAGATAGACAAGTCCGGTTGCAGAAGGCACAGCAGAAAGACTCCCCAGGTGATATCGACGAGACGCGATTCTTTCTGCATTGTCTTTTCTCCTCGAGAGTGATCCTGCGTGTGTTCTCAAAAGCAGCAGCAGCGTTATAGATGGTGTGTCTCCAGGCCTCCCGATTGGAGGCCAGGGTAGACCAATGGTGAAGATCAATATGACCAAGGCTGAGGGATTGTTTCAGGCAGTCCTTGTATCTCCTCTTTGGGGCTCTTCTCTTGCGGTAGCCAGTGGCAAGTTCCCCATAGAGCACAATCTTTGGGAGGCGGGAGTCCTGCATCCTGGAGACGTGCCCTGCAAATTTAAATGATTACATATGTAGAAAAAAGCTGCATCAGTTTGGTGAGTGTTTTAATGGTTTTAATGGTTTCCTTCACCATGTGCACCTGCTTTTGTGATCTGTGATTGAGGAAAAATATTTAGCAGAAGCTAAGATTCTAGCAATTAAAAGACTACAGTTTAAATTAATATGTTAAATACAAATGTATTAAAATGAAAAGTAGAAAGAATGCTGTTTGATCTGACACTTTTGTCCAATGGAAATTATGAGTATTTGCATGCAATCAACAGAGAAGTAGTATGAAGAAATACAAACTTACGCACTGAATATATTTAAGGAATATTGCTGCCTCGTTATAAAAGGACTAATTTCCATACCTAAGTTTTGTCATTGAAAATGGCTTGTCAAATTTCTACTGCATTAATGTTAGCTCCATTTAATAACCAGAAAGGTAATGCAGAGCATACACAAGAAATGCTGATTTTTTTTTCTCTGTAATCCTTCGTTTAGTGCATTTGACTCACATGAAGGTTACTTTACTTTCCCCAGCAGTCTCAGGAGCTGGTGATTGTGTAATCTGTTCAGTGAGCTGTGAATAAGTGAGAAAGAGAGCAGTATGATGGACATCTATAAACACCTGGTCACTGGGTCAGAGATACTTATATATGTTGGTGGTTTTATTTATTTTTCTGCTTGTTTTGTGGTGAGGTTGTTTTTTTGTTTTGATTTGGTTTTTGTTTTGGTTTTCTTTGCTTGTTTTTCTTTGTGTGTGTGTGTTAGATTTGGCGTTGCTGGTTTTGTTTGGTAGTTTCTTGTGGGTTTTTTTGTCTGTTTGTCGGGAGATGTGGGGGGTTTTTGTTTGTTTTGGGTTTTGTTTATGGTTTTGTTTGGTTGGTTTGGTTTGGTTTTTTAACACACCACATTAGTTAGCAGTAAAAAGACCTTTTTTAGGTTAGCTCTTGGGTTAAAAATAAATTATTGTTGAGACATGTCACTGTGTAAAAATCCTTTACTTCCTTTCTTTAATTTCCTTACCATAAGTCCTCTTTCTCTCTTATTGATGTTTAAATATTTTGGTGGGGGTTTTTTGAGTTGCTCAAATTATTTATTATTTCTATTACTATCTTTGTCCTTATTCAAAGACACTTTCCATTTACACTATATTAATTCAAACTTCGCTTTCCATTTACACTATATTAATTCAAACTTCTGATTTATCTGCCTTTTATTTTCATTGTCTCTTCCGCAGTTTGTACATTTCCTGTCCATCTTGAAGGGGTGCCTGCTGATGAGTTAAATAATGTCGGCTTAGAAACCAGTGTTTCTTACTCCATGGTTACTTGTCTGGAAAGCAGCAGAAGCAGTGCTGCAGGTGTAAGCTGGCATCCTGCCCATTCCAGTCCTGATAGTTTCATAAATCCTGACCCTGCCATAGCCCCACAATTACATTTCATGACACAAAGCCAAGCAGTGTTATTCACCCAGTGCCCTAATTTACATTTCCCGAGACAAAAGAACATACAGATAGTGTTTCAGAAGTCTCTTTGCTTTTACATTTGTCTAAGGGTTAGTTTCAGGTCATGTACAAAAAACCTGGCAAAGGGGATGGTGGTGATTAAAGTTTAAAACGAATTAAAACTATATAAAGATTAAGGAAAATGCAATACTTAAGCTGTCATTGTTCTTGTGCCAGCTGAAACTATAGATCAGTGTATTTTCTATATCAGAAATGAGCAGCTGTTATTTCTTTTGTGGAACAGAAAATAACTATTATGTTCTTTTGGCTGCATTTGATGAGAAAAACTTTCCCCGCATATATGTCCTTGGTATGAGTTTAGTGCTAAGAACACCTTAAATAAAGAAAGATGGAACTTGAAATGCCATGAGAAAAACATGCTGCTGCCTTGTGCCTCCAGGCATTATAACAGGACTGGGATTTACATCACCTACCTTTAGACATCTGCACTGCATATATGGGCTTCTGCACTGCAGCTCTGTCTGTCTTCATAAACAAGAAGAGAAAATAAGCACAATGAGGCCATGACTCACATCTGCCATAGATGACTATTTAGGAGGAGATGAGTTGTGCCCAGAAGTGTTTATTCTTCTACTGCCTTCACTAGAGGAAGTCTGGGGAATTACTACAGAATGAGATGCCTACATTGGAGATGTCTAATGACAGGTGATCTGAGTATCACCCTGTTCTGTGTAGGCCAAATGTGATAGGGTTTCCAGTAAGGAGGTTCAGTGATGTAAAAAAGATCACATAAATATTAAAAACATGGTGTTTTTCAGAACTCAGAAGAGTTTATGGTTATTATTGTCATCCTGTATGTTAGAATTAGCATTTCATATGTTTGTTTTACCACAGCTTCTGGGGTCCTACATATGAGATGAGATTTCCCTCTACTGAACTTCCATAAAGATACAAAGAACAAATCTGGTCTCTGGCCAGCTTGCCATCTGGTCTACATAGGAGATTAGGAGCAAAAAGCAATAAGGAAATGACACAGTTAAAAATAGCAGTTAATGGCTTGGATACACTAATCAGATTGATGTTATCCAGCTTCAGTTAGAAGGGCAACTGTAGAAATTGTTTGAGAGGTTATAAGGTAGTTCTATGAGCTTTACTAGGAATTTCTCCCAAGCATAAAGAAGATCCAGGATGTGAGCCAGAAGATTCTTCTTTGAAAATTCACCCAATGAATGATGAAGGAAATAATCATAAATTGGATGTGGCCTTCAACCTCTTGAAACTGAATGACAGATAATAGTTAAACAGGGAAATGAAAGTCTGTAAACAACTTCAAGAAGTCACTTGCATCATGATAGAAGAGGGAGAGGCTATGCTGTAAGGTGAAGAATTGTTTGTCTCAATCAGCCAGACAGGGAAATACTCTTTGTGAGCAGCAGTATTTCACGAACACTGAAACATTGAGACTCCCTTATTCAATTCCAAAAAAAAAAAAAAAAAGAAAGTTGCAAATATGAAGACATTAGATGATCCCCCAGACAAAAAATACAGTTCTGTGAAGGTGTGGAAAGGCAGGTGCCGTGCAGTAGAACTTAGGCATATTCCACATCCTTCATATTTGAAAACTGGAGCAAGCCAAGTTAAAGATGACATCTTTGTGGATGTAAATACCATTATTCACAGTAAATGAGTAAGAAAGTAGCAAAAATTCCTCAGGAAAAATATGTAACAATTTTGACCTTAATTTGACATTTATCCACAGGGAGTCAGAGAGACATGTTAAGAGTTTGGTTTGTAAAAGAGTTAGGTCTGGAATAACAGGATATATTTGTGACTCTCCAGCTCAGACATGAATGTCCAAAGAAGTGAGTGTGGGAATCAGAAACATAGGAGAATAGATCTTTGGGGAACCCCAAGGTGAAATTAGGATAGGGGAATAGAAGAACCCTTGAAATTACAAAACTGAAGGTATGGAGGGAGAACTCAAGGCAAAAGGACATGCCCACAACTTGTTAAGGCTTCTCTATGCAGGGAAAAAAAAATTGGAAAAAAATGTAAAATAAACAAATTGGACAAATTTTTAAAATAACCACACTACAAGATTTCTTATTGTTCTCTCAATAGTTGTCATAGATAAAAACAAGCTTTTAGTTCCTGAAAATCTACAAAAGTAAAAATCATGTCTTTTTACTCAAGAGTGGGAAGAAGGCCCTGTTAGCAAAGTGAATGCTTGTAACTGTCTGCAGCATGGGGTATAGGGTTTGATGATTCTTAAATCACGTCTTTTCAGGCCCTATATGCCATATCAAAATGTGAGAGTTATTGTTTAGTCCTACTGTCAGTTCAGGCAATAAAGGGGAAAATTTGTATTTTGTATAGAAATTACCACTTTTTTTTTTTATTCTACAACTCTTGTCTATCTGTCTGATGTAGATTGATTTTGAAATGCATCCTATTTCTGACTGGAGGGAATGTGGATAGGAGGAGGGGCCTCCAGGACTAAAATCAGATAAATGTCTATTTCAGTGAGTATCCTCAAGTGTTTGGAATGCAGAGGATACCATGAGAAACAAACAAAGCCATTACATTCATTGTTAACAGAATTAGGCCTCACAGATGTTTCTGTAATACACAGATTTCTGCATTCTCAAAGTAGCTTTTCAGCTGTTCTTGCAATTTTAAGACTAAAATATTCTATTAAAAGAATCGGTGAAAATAAATGAAACGTATCATTATTTTACAATGGACAAATTGTTGATTTGTCAAACCACTGAGAAAGGAATGCAAAGTTATAAATCTCTTTCCAATTTAAAAAATGTGTTTAAAGAAGGAATTAAAAAACTACAAGCCATGACACACTCCCAGTATCTTCCTGAATCTTCCTTTACAGATCCATTTTGCTCAGGGTTTTTTTGTTAATTTTTTTTCTTTAATCTTTCTGTACTTTATCATAGGGATCATTTGCAGTTGAAAAAGAACATTTAAGGGGGTTTAGTTTAACAATTCTCTTGAAATGTGAGGACACATTAGACTTGCCCAAATTCCCTGCATCTTGGATGTGCCAGACTTTTACAGCTGCATTCTTCTCTATCAACCTACCAAAACCCTTCAGTATTATCTTTCAGCAAAACTGTGAATTATTTGTTCTTTGGATTTGGACATTTTTACAAATGTCAATGTAGCTGCAGTGTGCAATGAAGCCAATCGTTTAGCTGCTCCCTCCATTATGTGAAATGATAGTGCATCTTCTGTGTGGACACTATTGATACAGAAATGAATGAGCCATGAAATCAAGGTGTGAATCACTGTAGGACCCTATGCCTCTCTTCTCCCTTCCCATTTCAGAATTTTTCTTGGATACAGATTCTTGGTGAAAACATTTATAATGCTTGCCCAATCTCACAACTTGTTACTCAGTATTTTGTTACCCCCTAGTTATTGAGAGATTGAGTTTATGTCTATCTTAGCCGTTATAGAAGGAAACCTTGACCCAAACTGAAGTCTCATAAATCACGCTTCTAAACTCATATTACACATGCTCTCATACTCATACTTGTTTTGAATTGTTTAACAGAAGAAATAAGAGTTTTGTAACTCAGAATTCTATTTTGTAACGATTGCCTTTGAAGAAACCCAGGAAAATTGGAAAGAAATTTCGTACTCTTTTTCTTTAAGAAGTATAGTATCTTGTTTTCTATTAGTGACATTCTTTTAGATGAATTTTGGTTTTCCATCACTAGACTGTCTTGTGTGGGAAGCAAGAAGGAGATGTGCCTACAATGAGTCAAAAGAGCACTTGAAAACAAAGAAGAAGAGTATAGAGATGAGAATCTCCAGAGTATTGCTGGATATAACATTTCTGGTAAACTTCTTTTCCATCTTCTAAGACCTTAATGCAAATGTATTTTTCAAAATATCATGGATTTCCTGCTATTGCCATATAAAAATCCCTTACATTCTTCTTACTAAACTAGTAATTTCTGTAATTTTTATGGATTCTAGTCACTTGTTAATACTGGAAAATTTGACTAGCTTTTCATTTGCTTAGTTTTGGGGTGGTTCAGTGCATTTTTAGAGCTCCACTGCAGTAGGAAAAACACTGCAAAAGTATTCTTTGAGCTGGAAAAAACCTGACTCTCAAAATGTGTGACCCTAGTGCTTCCAGTAATCCTGAGTCAGCAATAATACCAGGTCTGTCTGCTGACTTTTACAGTGTGGCTTGCCACAAGTTAGGTGACAAATATGTACACCTGCCTCAAGGCAGGGTGATATGCTCAGGCATAGGATTCATTGTTAACATCCTTTTTGTCATAAACCAGTTTATTACTTTCTGTTATTTCTTTTTCTCTTAATAAATTCCTTTTAGCCAGCAGTGCTGCCTCAAACCACATGCTGGGGGGGCAGCAAGAGGAGCAGTACCATTTTCTCTTGACCCCCCCCTTTTTTCTTTTTGTTGTGTGAATAATAATTTAGTCTTTCTGGGTGTCTGTTGAAATAAGGGAGTGTTGCTCTTGAGCTGTACGTTCAGAAAATGGTTGGTGAAATATAGGCCAGAAGCAACAGGATCCATAACTCTGATTAAAGAGGTCAGTGTCGTACCCCTTAGTTTAACACATATATCATTTTTAGGACAGTTGTGCCAAGCCAAAAGAGTACTGTTTCTAGTTGGTTCACTTTTTGTTGCTGTGCTCTCCTGCTGCTGGGATTATTGAAAAACTCCTTTCTGAACTTATTGAATAAAGTAAATTTTTATTAATTTTTTTTCTTTTGTTATATCCATAGATGTGAACTCTGTGAAATCTATTTACGAACACCCCTCCTGTTTCTGTTGTGTTCAAGTTAAGATGGAAGTGGTGGTTTGGCCATTTGCAGTTCTTGCAGATGGAGTATCACAAAAGATTTTGTACAAGCCCCCAGAATCACTGCCACCTGAAGAGGAGTTCCCATGTCCCAAATTGCCTACCTTGCCTTCTTAAAAACCCTTCCTCTCTCCTTATTAGGGATTTCATTGGCAGATACGTATTTAAGAAATAATCTTGCAATGTGCTTTGGTAAGCATTTCTTTTGAGGCCAGTCAATTATCCTAAGAGAGCTACACATCACTGTGCTGGTATGTGAGGGTCAGTTGGTGACTTGGATTGGTGACCTGACATGAGTTTAAAATAACTTTTGCAAAAAGTGACCTAGATCAATTCTCTGGTCTGGTCTGCAGCGTCACTCCACTGCTTTTTGCATGAATGACAAGCTTTGCCATTGAAAGCAGTATTAACCAAATTAGGTACACAACACTTTTGCTTGTCAACACCTATAGGACTGATTTCCAGGTTGAGACAGAACTTCATGTACCAAGATTTAGATTAATATACACACAGCCCTTTTGTTTATGCTTAGCTAGTGGAACATGCCCCTTCTCTACTCCACCTCCCTTTTGGAGTCAAAAGTTAAACAATGCAAAGAAAAAAGTGTCTAAAACTGTAATGAACAATAGTTGGAAGAATGTATGAGGGTCTTCATTGTTTTTACTATCTTGTAGCATTTCTTTTGTATCACTGAAAAGATCCAGGGTATCATTTAACTGTTATTTGCTTTGAAGATCTCTTCTGTTATTTCTTTACTTACTGTAAAATATGTAATATAATATAAACTATAATATAATAAACTATTTTAAAACAAACAAACAGAAAATTTATCGGAGAATTGGCGTATCTACTTATTTGGCCCATTTTTTCCAAGCTGCCAGTACTGATTTTGCTCACAGATCCTTTGGAGTGAATGAGAAAGTTACCACTGATTTACTAGGAGTTAGGATTTCAGTCTTCCCTCACATGCAAAGAACTGCCAGGAAGATTTACAGATTTACTAGTAACTCCTTTGAGTATAGAGCTGATTCAGTTAAAGAAATCTACGTGTGATTCAACACTTCTCTGTTTATGCTCAACAGCACTTCTGTTCAGAGCCGGAAGAATTACACAGATTTCATCACCACTAGCAGAAAGAGCATAGATAATTCCTACCGCTAAGGTTATGATGAAAAACTGTTCCAGTGTGTTTGATCTCAGTATTTTCCTATGGGCTCTTAAGGTTTTTGAATTCCATAGTTCCCACTTAGAAGATAAATTCTTTCTATATGACATAAATCTTTTTTGTAAGTCTAGTCACTTCTTTTTTGCTATACTTTTCCCAAACTATTCAATTTTTTACCAAGTTTTCATTTTTAAAAAAACTCTCCTCTACAACCTTCAGGCCTGTGTAGATCCTTCAAGTATTTTTTTGAGAACAAAATGCTTTTAAGTACAGTAATATATCAGCAACCTGTAAAACATTTGACCTGTGATGGAGAAATGACATTTGAAAATATCTTCAAATACCCCAAACAAGAAAAACATATGTGACAAAAAATTCCAAAAACCTTTGAACTGTAGGCTTTCCTTTGGAACTTTGGTGTCTTAAAATGAAAGAGGAGATCAAACTGTATATAAGTGAAACTAATAAAAAATTGATTCCTCAAAATACTACTGAAGACTTATCTCTTCATACAGAAAATAAGCTTAGAGTTTAACAGATGTGTTCTTGGAAAAATTAGTTCATTATTTCACAGTTTTTAGTATAAAAAACATAGTAAGTATGTAGATTATGTTTATATTAAATACTATATTTCCAAAATGTTTGTCATGAGAAAACAGATATTAGAATTTATTTTTCTGTGGGAATTGGTATACAGCCATCAGGAAAAAGATGTATATTGTATATCAGCAACTATTTTGAAATCATCAATATTTACCACAAGCATTTATGTTGACATCTTTATATATGATCACGTACCATCCATCAGCATATCTTACAAATAAGATGATTAAAAAGTAGATAGTTTTAATTGGCATTCTTTCTGTGATTCAAGGCATTACAAACGCAGTTGGTGGTTTTTTTTGCTCCAGCTGTGGTAGGTGAAGGCTTTCTCCTTGTAGCTGTCTGTAGATTTTGCAGTTGTAGTCAAGCAAAGTTTTCTTCCCTGTTTATAGTACACTACCATGCTCAGCACATGGAACAGGCTGCTGGACACCCAGACTGTTAAGTCTCCTGAGACAGGAGTAGTTTGTGGTGTGGTCTTTGATCCTTGAGGAAGAGCGAGTGGTGAAGCTCTGCAGCCTGTCTGCAAAATGTGCCAGTTACAGCTCACCAATCAGCTACTCATTGCCAGAACCAACCATGCTGATGAAGCAGGGGAAGGTTTGTCCTAATCTGCACCAGGGAAGTACTGGAGATGGGAGTAGAATGGTTTGTAAAAATAAATGTGTTGCAGGTATAAGACGGTACAGTAAAGTGGGATCTTTCTAGATAAAGAGTGAGAAATCAAGATAAATGTTACCAAAATGTGTGGAGGATTTAAAATAATTGATTTTTCTCTCTTATCCTCTCTTTGTTGGGTTCTTTTACCAACAGTTTCACAGGTGCAGCTCAACAGATTTTTAGTGCTTTATATCTCTCCTAACCCAAATGACAGGAGATAGACTACTTTTTGAAGTAATAGCTGAACATCATCCAGGCTTGGCCTAATAAATTCTGAATTTATGAAATGAAGGTCGCTGTTCTTCAGAGTTGCACCTACATGTTTCCTGTGTGCCTCTGGACATACTTGTATCATTGAAGTAAAGCTGGGAAAATCAGTCTCCAAAAAAAATTTAAATGCTAAAAAGTCTGGCATTTTTAACTCTTCAGACTGAACTTCTCAGATTTCACTGTATTGCTCTGACAGGGTGATTCATGGAACCCTGATCTCAGGCTTCACACAGGTAACATGGTGAGAATGGCCTTCCCCACCTCCCTAAACTTATGGACTTTAGCATGAGTTTTAGCTCAGCTTATCAACAGTGAAGGCATATCTCGCCAGAAAGCCTCAATCTCTCAAGCCAGATGCAATTTTCAGGAAAAAAGAGTGAACCAAAATACGA
This sequence comes from Myiozetetes cayanensis, assembly GCF_022539395.1. Taxonomy (NCBI): domain Eukaryota; kingdom Metazoa; phylum Chordata; class Aves; order Passeriformes; family Tyrannidae; genus Myiozetetes; species Myiozetetes cayanensis. The sequence continues at coordinate 15,259,500 of NW_026087631.1, read as the reverse complement.
ATGGGAGAATGGAAGCCAGGAGGCTTCCACTGGATGGGAGGGGTTGGAAATATTAAGAAGAGGAATTAAAAACAGAAAAAGAGAGAGGAGAAGATTTTGCTTTTACAAACAAAGCTGCTTGTGTAACTAGAATTCAATGAGAAGAGCCACCATAGTGAGTTACTCCTAATACATGTACCTTTGCTTATTTATCAGAATTAAACAAGAGTACCTAGCCTTGGTGCTAACAAAAAATCAATAACAATAAATTAATTGAAAGGAGGACATTTTGGCCTCAGTTCACTTCTGTAAAAAGTCTCCTTTCCTTTCTTATTTTTTGTTCACTTATTAATGCATGGCTATTTTACTGATAGCTGAAGCCAACCATAAACTGCTTATTAAAATGACCAAAAGGGGGCTATGAAACACACATGAATAAAGACATTATTATTTCAGTTACAAACCTGTGGTTTGAAGATTGAAAACAAACTCTGGAGGGATTTGATGGTTATGTGCAAATCCTCTGAGTTACTTGATTACAGTGCTTTAAATTGCTCAATTCCAGATTTGTCAGCTTGGAAGAAAAGAGATACTTTACGTGCCTCCAAGAAAAAAGAAACTAATGTATTGCCAGAACTATCACTAAGGATACAAGTCCACAAAGGCAAGGAAGTGTATTAGACCATGGTGATTTGGACAGCCTTATGAGGAAACTCTTAAGAGGAAACACTATATATTTGATGGGATTTATTTAAAGACCACAAGATGGTCATTCAGGTGCTCATTCAGATGTCGATGCAGATATGTTTGAGACCAAACAGAGCTTTGTTTAAGGACCGAGAAGTCTATGAGTAAATTTTGAGACGTTTGATACTGGCTTCAAATGAACAGCAGCATGAAAGGACCTTTAAGGCTTGTTGCACATGCCAAAACCTTGCAGGCCAGATCAAGCAAAAACTTTTGTTACTAGCCCAGGAAATACAGGTTTCTAAACCAAATATGAGTTAATTTGTTTTCAGAAGGAGCCCTATAATCTCTACAATCAGTATCATCCAAACATTTTTTAATGAGACTGAGTGTTTCCATTATGGAGGGAAGATGTATGCCACAGAGGAGACGGGTTTGCTTACTGGCACACATAATCAAAGATGCACTTGCCAAAAAGCATTGGACCTGTTATGCAGTTCTGCACTATCTTTCTGTTCATCCTCAGTAAAATTAGTATTTTCAGGAAAAGCTACACTTTACTGCTGGTAATTTACTGGTTTCTGTGCAACATGAACAGCATATATGCAATAGATTTATTTGGATGCACACAGTGCTGTGGTAAAGAGTCTGAGATGTGCTGTGACAGGATGGTGGTGAGAATCCATCTACTGCTGTTTTTCAAAATCTCCCCATCCTTCTAGAAAAGATGGCAGCGAGAGTAGGTCTTGAGAATGGCAGGACTGCCTGTGTAGCCCAAGTGCAGAAAGCATTTTGGTGTGATTTTCACTACTCTGAAATAGTAGTCTTACAGCAAACTTTACTGACCTCTCAAGTAACCTGTTTTTTGAACATGGCAAGTACACTATATTCTCTGATAGGGAGTTATATGTAATGGTTGGGAATTTAAGTGATTTAATCTGAGGTAGAAATTTAGATATACAATTTTTACTCCTTTTAATCTTCAATTACTGGTAAAAAATGGTGTTTAAGTGCCCATAGAAAAAGTCTGATGATTTAGATCCTAACCCACATTTAGAAGAGTGAGTTTACTTATTAGCTTGTTATGGGAATTTGCACAAAGCCATTGAGAGGGACCTGGACAGGCTGGAGAGATGGGCCTGTGTGAACTTCATGGGCCTCATGAAGTTCAGTGAGGCGAAGCGCAAGGTCATGTGTATGGGTTGGGCTATTCCAAGTACAGATACAGACTGGGCTGAGAATGGATTAAGAACAGCCCCAGGGAGAAAGACTTGGGGGTGTTTGAGAATGAAAGGCTCCACATGATGTGGCAAGGCAACTTTTGCAGGCCAGAAAACCAAGCCTCTCCTGAGCTGCACCAAAAGCAGTGTAGCCAGGGGAGGTCCAGCAGAGGGAGGTGATTCTCCCCCTCTGCTCTCATGAGATCCCACCTGGAGCATCTCTCCTGTGAAGACAGGCTGAGAGTTTCAGTCTGGAGAAGAGAAGGCTCTGGGGAGATCACAGAATACCTTCCAGTACCTGAAGGGGACTTACAAGAAAGCTGGAGAGGGACTTTTTGTAAGAACATGTAGTGATAAGACAAGAAAGAATGGCTTTAAGCTGAACGAGGGTAGGTTTAAATTGCATATTAGGAAGAAATTCTTTACTACAAAGAGTATGAGGCATGGAACATGTTGCCCAAAGAAGCTGTAGATTCATCGACTCTGAAAGTGTTGAAGGCCAGGTTGGATAAGGGTTTGAGCAATCTGATCTTGTGGAAGGAGTCTCTGGGCATGGCAGGGAGGTTGGAACGAGATGATCTTTAAGGTCCCTTCTAACTGAAACAATTCTGTGATTCCATGATTCTATGACTTTTTAGTTACAATGTCATTTTTAACTACTTTTCTTGATAAACTTTGCCTTGGAGAAGAAATATCTGACAATGATTGGAAAAAGGGGGAAAAAAAAGGTGGCCATTAGGGCTGTCAGAGCTGCTTTTGTGGGTGCAGTGTAGCCAGGCAGCATAGCAGCTGCCTGCAACCTTAGACACCAAAGAATCATCATATACCACAGACACGTCTGACAATCCCATGTCCCTTATCTGTCCTCAGGCCAGAGCTGACCTATGCTATCCTTCCCATGGCTGTCTTCAGGGAGAGGAGTCATTGTTTTCTCTCTTTAAAGTATCTGCTCATGCTGTGACATCTCTCCTGCTTCTTTTTTTTTAAGTCCACAGTAAATTTCTCCTTGCCATTGGTATCCAGGGGATTAAAACAAAGACAAAACAGGAGACACATGACATGAGTGCACATCATCATTGTAACTGTCTGTATATGTGAGCGTGTATAGAGATACATTTCATAAACTAGTATCTGGTTTCTCCTTAGTTGGAGATCAAGGTAACTCTGCACTGCTAGACATTCACAAAGGTGTGAAAAAAAATACTATTTTTACTCTGTGGTTGAGAACACTTACAGTCCCCAACCTTGGAGGCTGTCAGAATGTTTTCTCTTCATCTATTTAATGTTTATCTAAATACTGATTTACATTTAATATAAAGGATTCTCCTTGTGTCCCAAGGGAGTGGACAGTCAACAGATGGATCACAAGAAATGTCATTAACCACTTACAATGTTTTGACATCTTGCTGAAGATTGCTTCATTATCAGTGAAATTAAATTTCTCCTCTACTTGTCGAGCAACTAACATTTAGAAAAAGATATTACTATGACAATGATACCATGAAATGTACGTTTGAGCTACTGATACATAATGTTCTTAAGATGTTTTCGATTGTTATTAGAAAATAAGTACTTTCTGAATTGTCTTATTATGTACAGTTTGCATGGATATTTTTATTCAAAAATTAAAGCTTTAAATTTTCAGTTCAAAGATTGATTTCATAATAACAATAAAATCCGCATCAGGTAGGCCAAATTGAATCTTTTTAGACACCCTGCTCAGATTTTCTTTCACTTTCATTTTATTTTGCCATAAAGACTACAGTTTTACTGGTCAAGTGAGTTTGTATGAAAAAGCAGATTAGATTCCACCAATCTCCTAAATAACACTTTTAATAATAATAATAATAATAATAACAACAACAACAACTTTTAGTAATAACTTTTAATAAGACCAGTGAAAAATCAACAGATTATGAAAATTGTAAGGTATTATGAAGGACTGTATTTGGTTTCTCTCATTATCTAAGTGATGGTAATAGTAACCATTCAGCTCCAATAGAAGAGGTAAAAATTCACGACAAAATTAGCTCTGGAAGATAAAAATACAATAAAATAACTAAGAAATTTTTTTAAGGTGTTAAAGAAATAACCATTCTACAAATTAAAGAGCAAGGCTCTACCATAAGGTCCTAGATAACTAAACAGGTACACAGATAATTGCTCCGGGTCATCTTTCATTCTGTAAGTAGCAAACGATATAAAGTTCAATTAATTCTTTGTGCTAACTGTTTTAATTTCTAAATTAATATAGTATCTCATGATGATGCCTACAATGAAGTAGTATGTACGGATGCTTTTGTAAAAGGTGGAAGAAAATATTATACTTACTGAAAAAGAATTCTGAGAGAATATTTGGGTACACTAAAATATGATTCTTTTGAGCATGCAATGGAAGCAAAGTAAAATCTTCCTAAAATATTCTGTCCTAGAACAGTTTACAAGTGGAAGGTTGCAGCATGTCCTTCATGAGTTCCCTAACCACCAGGGAGTGGGCTACCATGGGGTAACTGGGACTCTGCCTTCTCTCCTCTCCTTTATTTGTTTTACCCAGAAATTGCTAAAAAAATCTTACCTAAAAGCAGTCATCCAGCTCTAATAAACATTGATACCAAAAGTTTTCAAATAAAGTCTGTCAAAAGCTGAGTGAAACTTTATTTAAAAAAACAGCATCTGAGTAAAAACCAAAGCTCCAAGCTTGCATCGTTTTCCAGACCTTTAGTTAGGGACTATATATTTCCTCACTAATATGCTGTAATAGTTAGATCTTTACTACAGTCTCTAACCACAGTTTTTGGAAGACACATGTGGTACTGCAGGAGAACTAAAGCACATGTGTCAGCTCCTGCTGCCAAACAAAGTTGTTCTTGGCATCAAGTCACTTGCCTGTGAACTGTGATTGAAGTTGCTGTCCAGAGTCAGTGGCCTAAGATCAAATAGAAAGTGCTGAAAAGCTTAAGAGCTAAACTGAAGGATCTTGAATTTTTGAAGGACTAGTTGAATATCAGAACCTTTGGACATACTATTTTCTGTTCTTAGGTGAAATTCCCAACACCTTCTGGTAAATGAATTTCAGTTCACTTCTTCTATGGCCTGATAGAGGGAATCATCTATGCAAATTGCCACTACTTCCTTTGTAGTCTTTCAGCTTCAGCCTTAAACTGATTATGCATTTTGTAAAGCCTTTAACTGTGTGACTCAACAAATTAATCTGATTAACAATGTATTTTTTTTAAGTAAATACATGGAGGTTTTACTTCCTTCCAAAGTGTCCATGGTAGATTTTGCATAGCAGACTTTTCTATGATGGTCACTTTAATATTAACTATCTCTGCAGGACAGCTACAAAACAAAGTTTATTATCATGGTGTTTATTGCCTCTCTACTTGAATGATCTCAAAGCACTGTGTAAGCTTTGACAGAAGAGTTGTGCACCTAGGGATAGATACAGCGTAATTATGTGTGAACACATCTGTGAACAGGTTTCAGCTTTGCTTTGCTTCTGTAAACTGTTCTGTAAAATTCTTCTCAAGTACTTTCTTATCAGTGACTGTGAAAAGACATACTCATTGTCAGAGAAAAATTACGGAATTTTTTCACTGAGCCCAGGGAGATATCCAAGTCACATGTAACTTCATCCAAAAGTTACTTTGTTATGTCCCTTAGACAATATGAACCGGAGTGGTGGAGTGCCATTACCACATTCTGTGTCTGAATGGTGAACCTTGGCTGCTGCTGCTTTTCCAGGATTTAAAAAATTTTCCATAACTAGATAATTTCCTTAAGAGGATACATTTTCTAGATGATAGCAACACAGCATCTTAAATGACAATACACAAAGGTGTATCTATAACATTCTGGCAAGAGACCACTTGACAGTGATGGTAACGATCACAGACTAAAATCCAGCAGCCACCAATACTCCTAATTTATCCATACAGCTTAATGCTAGCAAAGCAACCAACTGCACACACAGAAAACTATTTGAATATTTGTTGTTTCTTCTAAGTGCCCTCACTCATAATAGCGTACATGAAAATATGTTCTATTTTGTGGTTCTATCTGATCCTTGTGTGTTCCTACATTTCTATACATTCCTACTGTTTAAGGCCTTGGAAGTGTTGCCCTGTATAGGAGTGTTTGCAATGAAATGAAATAAACAAAGAGTTTAATACCTTTTAGTATAATGGCGCAAAGCATATTCACATTTTTTACACTCTATTTCACAGTCTGTGTAATCACATAATATTGAATCTATTGCTATTTTATGTGAAAACAGAAACTAGAGATATTTTACTGTCCTCATTTTAGTCAGTGTGACATTTTATTGGCAAAATCTGCTCATACAAGACATTACTTTCTGAAACTAATGCACACAAAATCACCGATCAAGTATATGAAAGAGGAGTAGTGGTTTTCCTGGTTTTAAATGAAAGACTAATACATTTTACATTCTTCATGCTTACTACTTTGTCTCATTCTGAATGCATGGATATGCTGTAGTCCCTGAGTGCTCTGAATTCTAAATGAAACCTTAAAAGCTTATCTACTTTATTTGTGGTCTGTTACACTCCTCCACACAGCAAAGTCATCTAGCACTGCAAGTAGGAGAGGGGAATCCTGAGCCAGCTCTCAGTGGTTTGCAGAAACCAGACCTCACAGTATAGATGAGCTTTTATTGATGTTTGCACGTTATATATAAGTGTGTAAGGGAAAGGTGGGGAGAAGAACTGAGAACTAGACTTCACTAAAGAGGAAAGGCCATGGAGTAATGAATAAAATGAAAAAAAGTCTTTGGATGCACAAATGAGATTAGAGGTTTGTCTCTTCTTTCAACCAAGTGTAACCTACATAGCACCTCCATGGAAGGGAATGGGAAAATGCAAGTAACAATGGGCAAAATCATAAAAATTATAAACTTGTCCCTAGGAAGAAGACAGAAAAGGCAAAAGAAAAATGATGGGCCAGGGCTATATATAGTATGGAGAAACATAATTCTTCTACTGCTTAGGACAAGGACCCCAGGTCAGTTTTTATCTAGATTTTAACTGTGCCTTCTCTAAGAAGGTTAAGGTTTTGCTAAAGGCCTTGGCTGGACTGAACACTTATGCTGAGCTCTTTTCGCTACAGATAGATATAGGCCCCAAGGAAAGTATGTATACTACTCGTGGGCCCTAAACTACCAGCTTCTGTGAGAGATACGCTTGGGCTGACAGCGACAAAACCTTTCCTCTCCTCTCCCATCTGTAATGGCAATAAAGTCAATGTTTTAAATATTTCCAAATGCATGGTCTTATCTCTAATCAAGAGGTTAAAAAGAAGTGTGGCACTTACCTTTTTTTTTTTTCCTCCCTGAAGCTTATCAGAAGGATGGGTGTTGCTGCAGGAATGGCATGTTATAAAAGGTTCATGATGTGAATACAGAGGGAAAGATAATTTTTCCTGAAACTCTGGTAGTTAACAATGGGGAAAGATATTTAAAAAAAATAGGATTGCTTTAGTATATAAATTCTACTTTCTCCATTTTTAGGAGGAAGAAAAAGAAGTCTGAATAGGTTTTTGGACTTGCTTTGAAGGAGACAACCTGCCTGGCATTGAAGAGCTTTGGACAGTAGAAGTATGGCTTCTGGACCCAGTGGTAAAATATATCTGGGTATGAATGTGTTTAAAACCTCATGAGAGCATCACAAAACAGTGGGTCTCATTCTTCTCTCAAGTGAGAGTGACTGAGAAGGAACTGTGCAAGTCAGTGAAAATATGCAGAAAAGTGAAAAAGTTTAGGATGAGTTTTGATGGAAAAATGCCTTTTGCAGGTCTCACCCTGTCTGCACTGTAGTGCAAGTCCAATATATAGTCAGTTTATGACAATTCTGGTCAATGTTGCCTCTACAAGCATGCTAAATGAGACAAGCAGTAACCCTTATTTTTTATTATACTGTGTAAATATAGTTAATCTCAAAATTTGGGAGCTTTATTATTTTGGACACAAATACGTCTTTGGAGGATATACTAATAGTTTTATATTCTCATTTTCCAAGATGTTTTCTTTTAATTCTAGGGATATATGATATATATAACAGTGTATATTCAAATCTAAGAAGTGAACCTTCTCAAAAACCATTCCAACACCTACACATTTTTAATTACTTTGCATTTCTTAAATATTTCATAAGGTTAAGCCCTGTAGGAAACAAAGCTCCTATATTGCTCTTTCTGTGCATCCAGAGGCTTTTTCTGATAGCATATAATTTACAGATACACTGATTCCTCATTGAGCAGGCAATAGGAAACTGACACACAGATAGAAATTCGTTTTAAAAAACTTAATGGCCTTTCTTTCCACCCACACTCAAGTAATTTTCAATAATTTATTTTTTTCTGAATGCTACTGGTCATCTAACAAGCATCTAAATCATATTGTATAAATCCTTGGAGAAAGATATCGAACAACTTTACTATGAAGAGGGTAGAGATTAGATAAGTTGGATGTCTCTAGGACTTTGCCAAATAATCACAGAGAAAATGTGGGACACCCTTGGCATGTGCAAGTCTGTCAAATGCCTCACTTTATCTTTGGAAAGTCCTTATCAAAGGCAGTGTAACAAATTAAAATAAAATATATTGTCAACATTCTCTTTTTCTCTCTTGTAGCTATTGCAAGTAACATCTACCTAGTTTTCACAGAATAGCTTTTTTAAAGATTCCTTATGTAAGAGTGTATCAGTTATATCAAGACCTACCATATGTGTTTTTGACATGGCTAGTAAGGACATGATTTTGTTAACTGAAGTGGTCCACAAAAATGTACTGAAACAGACTCCTTAGATATTCCTTTCATGAACTATAATTTCAGTAATGTTAGTGTTAGAGGTATTGTTGAAAATCAATTAATTAATTTCTAAGGCCTGAAGCACAAAGTGGAGTTCTCTGTGTGTAAGGAAAGGCAGAATTTTTTTTTTTTTTACAGCCCACTTTTTTCATGTGTGAATGTATGACGCACATCACGATTATGTACAATCACTTCTTGATGTGCTCATTTATTCATTCTGATCTAAGTCATGGTACTTTTTTATATAGGTGTATTTTCTCAAGATCAAGTGTATTTGCCTTTGATTTATGCAGGTAAATCCACCGTGCTGAGTGCCCACAGTCCATTTGCTGCTAGCAAAATTCAGAGAGTGGCTTCATTTGGTATTTTAAAATAGTAGGCTATCTGAAGTCCTGAGAGCTGTCCCTGACTGAGCAAGTGTGGAAGTTCATCTCACATCTTAATCCAAAACACACCTGAAATAATCAAATCTCATGACTGAGTTTCACGAGGGTGAAAATATCAGTAATGCAATTGTAGTCGAGGACTGATGGAATACCTTTTTTAGGCAAGATTCTTGCAAAACTGGTCATTTTGAACAATGCTTCAACATTCCACCTCTACATAATAAGAACTGAGAATATTCAAAGAATAGAAGCAAATAAATTTAAGGAAATTTTAATTAATTTTGGGAGTTGGGTCTTGAGGCTGTTACTCCATTTGCCTAAACTGTCATGAGTTCCTTTTCCTGATGTTGCTGAGCTCTAGGCAGCAGCAAAGTGCTGCTTCAATCTGTGATCACTGTCTCTTAATGCCTACTTTCAGAGTTTGAAGACAGGGAGAGGTCAATCTAGACCACTCCCAGGAGCTGAATTTCATCTTCCACCTTCCTGGCACTTAGCTATTCTCGGTGCTTCCTACTAGGAAATTTGACTGCCTAATGAATGGTCTCACTATACAATAGTTACTATTATGTGATCAATGTGATTTTTTTTTTCCACTGATTTACAAAGATTAATATTCACCGTGCATCGAAAATAACACTGAGAATCATCGTTCTGGGAATAATTTATTTTTAAAGATGTTAAAAAATAGAGTATTATGGCAATTTTAAATCTGCAGTGATATGAAATGGATATTTTAAAAACTATCACAGTCTATTTCAGGGCAGAAATATTGATTCCTAGTTCCCTTGATTGGTTCAATTTTTAATGAATGAAGTTGCTTTATGTTTTTTGCAAGACCTTTGGCATTTCAGGTTGTATTATAGATTGAACAAGCTGGGTGATGCTGTAACTTGTGAAACTTAGGCATTTCATGGAAGAGTTTTATCAGAAGTCTGTCTGAGAGTTTCCCCTTAGAGATATTCCTCTGTTCCCATGAAATCATATCCCTTTCCCAACCAGACACCAGTTGAGTTATAATCAAATAAATATCTGACATTTCAATTAAAAGATGTCATTAAATCTATAAAAACAATTGCATGTTTCTGTCCAACATTTGCCTAGGAAAAAAAAGTATACATTAAGAATCTTTACATCATCATTATTTTGTTTAAGCCCTCTTTTCCTACATATTCTGTCATTTGGAAATTATTGTATCAAAAGTGCAATACAGCAAGATGGAAGTTTACTTTCACCAATAACCAGAAGCGTATTCAAACAACAGGAAAAGGAAAATACTGCTCTGTTATTGTAATCAGTTTATCAGAATCAGATTCCATTCTGGGGGGCAGAGTGAAAAGTCCTAAATTTGCCACTTAAAAAAAAAAAAAAGAAAAAAAAAGCAAATTAGAAAAAAATTAAACAAGGAGTCAGAAAACACAGCCTTACTCAAAATAAAGCTAAAAAAACTCTCATAACTGTAGGTCATTACATCTATATCAACCCCTATGAAATCATCAGACAGAATACATTAAACTTTCCCATAAAATCTTCTTTCTTTGGAGGAAAGCAGTAGCAGACATCTATGGAAGACTCGTAAGGAAGGCTTTGCATGCTACCAGTCAATCAGAGGACTTTATTATTATTCTGTGTTAATGTTCAGAAGTGGTTTTGTCTTAGCCTTGCACAGAAAGGGAAATGAGTTAAGCAAAGAAATTCTGAAAAAGACTTTGTGAAAGTCCAGCAAGAGAAGACAACTTTTTTGTATGTGTTCATACACTAGAGGATTTCTTTTTTTCAGCTAAAGGATAGAGAGGGCGTCCTCAGAGTTTTAGCCCAAAGAAATTGTCCAGGCTTTAAGAATTGTTCTTTTAAAGCTGCCTTGTTAATGATAGCAGCCTGCAGATAATACACATCAATGACTTCAGCTTAGACAGTTGGGATTTGAATGTTCCACTGCCGCATATCCTTTTCAAGCAAACTATTCAGATAATAAAGCTTTCTTTTATTTTCTTTTTTTTTTTTCTTTCTTTTTTTTTTCTTTTTTTTTTTTTTTTTTTTTTTTGGATTTGGGAAGTGCTATCAAACTGGGACCTCTTAATTTAAAAGGATTCCTCTTTTCTTTTTCTTTCTAAACCTTGTTAAGGAGTATAAGAATAACACAATGTGAAACTGATTTCCCCTTAAAGATAGAACAGCACTGTAATGAAAATGAAGCGGTGGTGTTGCAGATTGCAATCCTTCTGAAGAATAAAAAAGCCAGAGTTGAAAGTGAAGCACTGGCATATGCTGTTTGAGATGAAAGTTACTGCAAAAGGTATTGGTATTTTGACCTAATGGAAGATGTAAAGAGAATAATGAGGTTACGTGACCTCACACTAGTTTTTAAATCACTGCGTTCTTAAAGGAGCATTTTGTTGTCAGCAACCGTCTACCAATTATATTTTTTAATGAAATACACACCTGAAACCAGAAGTCTCTCTTCTTTCTCCCCTTCTACTTTTAAAATAGAAATCAGAACAAAGGCCTCATCTTAATTTCAAGTTTTCTTTAGATGGATTTAAAGTAAGTTAATTTGAAATGACAGTAAATAATCCTCCACCATTCAGAGGCTGGTTTTACATTTCTCTGTAATTATCATTATATAAGCTTCTTTTTAAGCACGCTTAATATGTAGGGGTTTTTTCTTCCTTTACTACTTTATGCTTCAGATAAAAATGACATTTCTATAAGGAAATCTCAGCCATTATTCTTTGCCTTTGGGGACCTGTTCAAGGAGATGTATGAATTGTTCACGTATTGTAAGTTGCAGCCACTGCAGATTTTCACCGTGCTTCCCTGCCCTGCAATGCTCCCAGTGTTTCAAAGTAAATAGCTCTATCCTGTCAGCCACCACTTGATCAATGTCTTTATGGTGACACAATAAGCTTCATGAAAACAGAACAAAAAAAGATGAAGGTGATTAATGCTGATGTAAAAACTGTCTGCAACAGGAAAGAGGTGAGGGGATAAAAACAAATACACACCTCAGTATTCCATGGATTTGTATTTGTGAAAGGACTGGGCTGACACCTCAAGTAAGTGGTACATACTCTATTTTATCCCCACCCTTAAACACCATCATTTTTATCTTATTTTACCTATTACCCTCAAGTGTGTCTGTAAAAAAAAGGAGTCAGTGCAGCTCATTTTTCCAGGGCACTTAAGGGTCATTACTCTAGCACTGTAGCAAATGTTTTATTCATTTTGCCACAGCTCAATTTCTCTGCTAAGACTTTTGTAGCAAAATGCTGCACAACTTAACAGACATGTGATTGATTAAGCTAGAAAGAACAGAATTTGGGCATCCTGATGAAATTTTTTGAGAATCTGCTCAGTTAACATCAATCAGCTTTATTTCGGTAGCAAAACTTCAATACTAACTAGATGATTTCATCATCAGAGATGGATGACGGTACCTTTGGTTAATATTACTCAAATGTTTCATTCTTGAATAATTTATACCTGTTAGTGATAGTCTGCTTCTTCACAATTGTCTTCTTCACTCTTGGTAAGGTGCTGTCCATGTGGCAGCATTGGTCTGAGACTGGAAGGCATGGTCCTCTGAGAGCAAGTGTAACCAGTAGCAAAGACACTCTTTGGAAAGCACAGTTAGGCCATGTGTTGAGTGAAATGTGCTTAATTAACAAAACCCACAGCTAATCAGTAGAGCTGTATCTGCTTCAGGGTTGTAAAGGCATAGCTGTGCCTGTCAGAGAGTTGTACCACTGCAGCCCAAGCCCAGTAGATGCCTTCCCACAGGCTGTAGGTGAGCTCTGAATGCTAAACCCAGGGCATCACAAAGCTGGACTCTGCCCAGTGTAGCTGCAAAAATGCCCTGTACCCAATGTCAGCAAATATGCTCGTTTTCTTCTACCAAGTACCACACCCACTTGGAGCGGAAAAGACAGAAGTCTCTTTAGCTAACGGAAACATTGGCTAGTTTGCTTTGGATACCTATCTGCGAGAAAAAAAGCTGCTAATTTTTAAACCAAAGCGTAACTTTTCTGGACCGAAACCAATTGGAACTTCATTACAGAAGTTAGCGATTCTTTTTTTCTTCACTGAAAAGCTGGTTGAGCATTGGAATAAATGTTCAGAAACTTGTGGATATGGTGTTTAGAAACATGGTTTATTTGTGAATATGGTGGTGGAGCTAGGTTGATGGTTGGACTTCATGAACTTAAGAGTCTTTTTCAACCTTAACAATTCTATGATTCTATAGTTTAGTGGTGGATCTGGCAGTGTTAGGTTAACAATTGGGCTTGATGATCCTAGAGGTCTTTTTCAACCTCAATGATTCTATGATTCACTTTATATTACAAAATGTTTAACTCTACACACTAAATTAAACAAATCTATCTTACATTACTGAGGTTCATAGAAGTTATCCACATAGCACAGAGCAAAATATTTTTATTTTAATTTCTATATAAAGAGTAAAAATTCTACAGAAAACTTGTAAATGAAATGTTAATTACCATGTCACGGCTGATCACATGAAATTGCCCTTTTTTTAGGTCATCAAATCCAGGACTCATTTTGATGACTTTGTGTCTGCCTCATCTACAAGTATTTCAGTCAACATGCTAAGACATGTTTTTATTTTGTGTTTTGTTGGATTTTAACACTCTTTAACTTCAGTGGACTGAAAAAAAAATTCTTGGGAATTTGATTCGGGAGAATGTGATACAATTTAGATTGGATGTGCTCTGGATCTCTTTAGGTGCACTTGAGCCAAACAGAATTGATTTGTATTGAACACATGTGCAAAATTATATAATGGGTTGACCTTTGTAACAGAAATACATGGCTCATTCTGAGGTGCAGATTTCCCAGTGATAATATATTTCTAAAAAGAAAATAGGGGGGAAAAGGTAACCAGACCACATCAGTCAGAGTAGTCGAACTGAGCCAGGAATGTGTCATCTTGAATTTCCTTCTTGTCAGAAACACCCTATATTATCAGCAAAGAGGAAAACCTATTACCTTTACTTTTACATTTCTACATGATATAAAAGAGAGAGAAAGAAAAAAATCCTTTATTATTTACTCAGTTAAAAGTCTCCATTGGACCAGAAAGACTTTTCTTCACCTCATGAAACACAAACACTTTTAAAGAGCTACATTCAAGCTGCTATTACTTACATGGTCTTGCTCCAGAAAAACATTTGACAGCTGCTAGAAAGGAAAATCGTTGTGTGCTGTAGAGACCTATTCACAGGGCTTATCCCAGTGACACTTGACACCTGTTGGCCCAGTCTTGCAAGCTCTTTTATATACCAGTCAGAGGTGCAGGGATAATTTGCTGCTGTAAAGCCTTATTTCACAGAACACACAGATCATGTTGTTTGCTGCCCAAAGGAGATGCCACATGCAGCCACCAACAAGCTGTGCAGTTGGTGCTACTGTGGGATGGAGGGACAACAGGGGGCCCCTGGCTGGACTGACAAGAGAACCATGTGCTTTTGGGGTGGCAGTGGTGACGTAAAGCTCCCTTGGGGCCAGCATTAACAGGATTTTACTGATTTTACCTTTGAGTGTAACTGTAACACATCATCACAGACACCTAAGGGCCTGAGTGAATTCTGGATGATTTTGAAAGAGACATAGTGCTCTAATTCAGGCAATGAAGTGACCATCAGATTTTAAAACATCAGCAATAGATAAGAACAATAACTGTATACCTAACCCACCTCACATCTAAGTCTCAAGTAACAATGAGGCAACTGAACGTCTTTGATGTTGGGTTACTCTGTTTGTTTATTTGTGATTTTTCACACCACTTGTACCATTGATACAGGTGTGCAATGGACTGACATGCTGCAAAACTCTGTAACTACTGCTTGTGATAGTGATTCTGCAGTGGTGACTGAGGCAGTGCTTCCAGGTGAGCTGCAGGACTACTTCCCTCTGCTGCCCTGACGGGTTGTCTGCTTGCCTGCCACTAAAGACCATGTTCTCACAGGCTCTTATGAAGTGTTTTGCAAGAGAGAAAAATACACCGAGAAACTGAATTAAGGATGTTTTTCTTGCTTTTTAAAATCCACTTGTAAAATCCACTTATTTTTTATAAACTATTTCTTCCTCTGTTTTGTAAGAACACATCAAATTTGAAGATACAAGAGACACACAAAAGCATGTTAAGTTGCCCTGTTTATGGCAAGAGTAATGAAACAGGTTTATGTATGTTTATGTATGTATATTTTCAATTCCCAAAGAGGGGAAATTATTTAATATGGGAGAATGCCCTGTTATGTTTTTCGTTTGTGTAAGCACACACACAGACAGATGTATAGATACATATGCATGTGCAAGCTATTTCTGTAGAGTCAAATGGAATTTGGATCAAGACACAAATCACCTAAAACATCAAGTTCTCTTCTTAGTAGAAAAATGACCTTTTCACAAGTTAAATGTACCTTTTCAAATGACAGCTCATGGAATGAGAGGTAGCAGACTTGAGAAACTTGCTGACAAATGCCATCCTTGTTTTATTTCAAGGATCTAGGGCAAAGGGCATGTTGGAAATTATTAGGCCAGAAAAAAATTGACATATAAGACAGGCAGGCATTTAAGCTCCATGAAGGAGTGTTTGGGGAAAAGAATTTAATTCTCATATTAGTGTTATATTCTGCAACTTTGACATATAATAATTTCTTAACCTATTGCCTTTGAGATTCAGTATAGTATGCACAGGTTCTGAATGCAGCAGATTCCTCTTAATTGGAGCAGCTTGGAGAACAGCTATCATCCTGATTAAGAAAAGACACCCCTAACAACAAGTCTGAAAAATTGTTCTCTGAATTTTTACCTGGCAGAATTGATTAATTTTCTGCCATGCCTAAGAGTCTTAGACACTTATTGTCATAGGACCACAACACAGTCTCCAAAATCAGGTGAAATGCTTTGTCTTGTATAATAAAGGCTTTTTAGGTAAGAAATTATTGTATAGAGGGACCCAAATTTATAATATATTATACTTACTTGAATTATTTAATCTGACCTAAACTGAATTTTCAAAAATAAAATTATGTAAACACATTGTTTACTTTTAGGCTAACCACAAAAACCGAATGGTTTCACATGTCAACACTGTTCAAAATTTTTGAGAAATTTTTTTAGTTGCAGAGAAGCTTCTACATTTTCAAGAGCAATACACAACAGTAATGTAATAAGGCACATAACAATTAAGCTGCTATATAGCACTGAGGGGTTTTTTGTAGTAATTTGATGGGTTGAAGAACAAAAGGTTTGTTCATTGTCTAGCTAGGCAGAATCTACTTCTATCCACCATTATGATATTAACATGATTTCCCAGGAACACATTGTTACTCATTAGAAATAATATTGGGTTATGAGACAATTAAAGTAAAATAAAACGTATTTAGAATATAAATAACAAAAGTGCAAAAATATAAATATATTAAAAAACAACTTCTGTTTCAGCAACAATGACCTTTATACTGTAAACTAACAGAATTATGTAAGAGGAAAGTAAAGTAAAGAGGTAAATGGACTTAAAACTGTATTTCAACAAGCATTATATGTTTACTTTGCTTATGGGGATAGTTTGGCCAAACAATTGGGCAAGAAAAGCTTAATGGTACCTCTCTAGAAAACGTAGGGCTTAAGTAAGCCTTTCAAACCACAATCAGATCTTCATATCAAATGCATAAGTGGTTAAAATTAAAATATAGCTAATAATTGTCTGAAGGTTAATGCCATGAGTTGTCTTCCAGTTGTCCATGAAAACACGATGTCCACTCTACTCATAACTTAGACTAATTTCTAGAGGCAGTTACACAGAGAATAAAAATTACACAAGTAAGCACACACCAGTGCAATATATTGTGTACCATAAAAAAAACTCTATATGTGGTCAACTGTTCTTCACAACTCTTTTTGATAATGGGATAATAACTAATAGGTACAGAAGGATTCTCCACCGGTAACAATGCTGCAGTCACTTTTTCAGTAGCTAAATGAGTATGGTAGATTTTAACATGCCATTATCAACTTATCTCAAACTGTCCAGATTGACTGAATGTAATAATTTTTCTGGAAGAAAATGCACAGTAATATCTTCAGTCAGGCTGTTCTGAATATAAGTACAGCCCAAACTTAACCTTATCTCATTGTAAACAACATTGTCTAAAGGCTTTTTGAAAATATTATCTTCGTTTCTGATCTTGAAATTGAAAGTCACCTTTGGGTTGGAAAATCCTGACTCATGCTGAACTCATGACATGCTCCAGCACCTCAATGAACCTTTTGAACTGAGGGGCCCAAAACAGAACACAGCACTTAAAGTGCAGCCTTTACAAATATTTAGATTAGCTTTTGATACCTGCTGCAATCTGAGGCATGGCATTTCTCCTACAAAGTGACTATATACTATCTGCAGTCAGATTAGAAGATTTGTGAGATTTTGAGCCCCAGCCCCGTGTTACTTCTCTGGACTATTCTGTTTTCTCGTTTCAAACTACATTTTGGCTGACTGCAGAACAGGTATACAATAATACAACTGCCTGATTATCAGAAAGGATTGGTCTGACTGTTATGACTTTGGGGTGGGTGAGCATGGGAAAAATTTTTGGCTTTAATTCAAATGCTGTTATTTTAAAATATGTTGCTATACTAAGAGTTAAAAAATGGAGATGTTGATTTATTACATATAACAAATGTAAGGATATTTAATATATATAGCACCATTTTCTGTATAAAAATATAAATGTGAACTTATTTTTTTTTAAATCTATTCCTGTGTAGTTTATGACAATTTTTTGACTTTGCAACATTCACCCAAAGCATGGTCAAAGAATTTTTGATTTTAAGGTCAGTGGCAAGTCACAACCTCCCAGTTCTCCCCAAGAGACTCTTGGTACAATATATTTAGCTTGTGAATTGAGTGAATGAAAATATTTTGAAAAATTAAAATCTCTGTCTTGGACAAACTGGCCCAGATAGATCCCCAAAGTGCACTGCATCACAGAGCCAACTGTGGGAAACCACAAGTCCGCTGTTGCTGGAGGAGGATGGCTGACCAAGGAGAGACTAAACAAGCCCTGCCCGCAACACCACTCTGTCTCCTGGAGAGCTCTTCTTGACACCTTCCTCCCATCCTGTTGGAACTTCCTCTCTACCCCACAGTGCCTGGGCTGCCTCTGTGTGGCCACTCCTTGGCATTGATTGCAGCAATGCGGCAAGAACTTCCCGTGAACAGAGAAGTGTTTTGTTGTGCTGGTGCTGAATGCGGCACCTGCAAGCAATAACAGGTTTCTTCAGAGAAATCATTCAAATTTCTCCAAAATATAATTAGATGACACTGAAAAAATATTGTCTTTCTAATGAAGTCATTAGGAGTTGCAGAGCTATGGTAAATAAATATATAAGTAAAATGCCTGACAGGACTTGGCAAAATTTATTTATTTCTCTTTTAAAACTCAGCTGTTAACATACCACTTATTCTTTTAATAGCTTCCATGCTGACATACTATATGCCAGTCTTTGGCTCCTTGCCACTTTTTGCAGGTCTATTCTTCCAAAATAGAGAGGGGAAAAAAAATTAATAATGGAAAGCCTGAAATGTCCTTAATAGCACCCCAACAGCAATAAAAACATGAATCTGATCCTGAGGACTAGTAATGTACTTAGCCTCCATGGTAATGCCATAGTGCACTTCATCCGAAACAATTAGTCAAGATTCTGGATGTCTGTAGGAGGATTTTAAGCACATGACCTTGTGTGCAAGCTTGTGCTATTCGCCATGAAGCATTCATGAATTTCCTTGAAACTGCTAATAGGAGCTGGGGGAACAACAGACAACAGCACTTCAAGCCTTGTTTAGCCTGAAGAGTCACAAAGGACTTATTGTACTTTGTGTCTAATAGGCTTTGCTCTGAAAATCTTTAGCCATTAGTGTGCCAAATATCCTTCTCCTTCTGCCGTATGTTATGTTCAGCAATTGCATTAGCTAATAAACTCCATGTTCCCTTGAAATCCCGTCTGTCCAGACCCAAGTCTGTGATAATTTGGACTATAATATTTTCCTCAGGACCAGCAGTTCTGCATTTAAAAAACACATAGAGCTCTGAAAACCAGCTGCTCTGGAGCCTTATAAACCCCTTTTATGTGTTGACCAAATCAGCATGACCTATGGATACTTCTTTTTTTTGTTGTTCATTAAATTCAGGGACTGACAACTCACAGAAGATGTCTACTGTTCTTTGATCACTCTCATGCAGCCTGAATAGCCTGGTTTGCTTCTTTTGACAAGAGAATGCACAGAAAGGAATACAGGATTTCAAAATACAGGAGGCAAGGGTGCACGTATCAAAACTGAGAGACTGACAGCATGAGCCTCATTTGCAGAACTGAAAATGCTGAGGACAGTAGTGGAGACAGAGAGCTCTCTTTCAGTGTTTGCAGCACTTTATAGCCTGCGGTGTATGTCTGTCTTGTGGTTTTGTCTCCCCTGAGTTTATTCAGGTGGAGGTATAAAACTGATGAGTGCTGGAGAAGGTCTATGTTACATATTCATTTTGTTTTAAATAATTGATGATGTTTCCTGTTTCTGCTTACATTAATTGCTCTCAGGTGTTGGAGAATTGCTCAGTGAGTTGCCTTTTAATTTGTTTCTTTAGAAAAGCAGCACGCTGCTTTTCAGGGTAGTGTAAGTAATGTGTTCCAGGCAGTACTTTCTAACTGCAGGTTAATAAGGGTGGACTGAATGCATGTTTGGGTGCTAGTGCCTCTCTGCATGTGTTTGTGGAAAGAGAGAAGGACAAGGTGGAGGACTGCAGGTAGTGAAGAGACTCAGATGCCTCTGTGATGATGCTTTAAAGTATAATTTATGTTCCCTGGTTTAGGGCTGCACATTAAGTCTCTGATCCAGGAAAGCAGAGAGTACTCAGCTGCTGTTGCTTTCATTATAGCGGGTATTATTCGACTATTCAACATCTGCAAGGACTTGGATCACAGATAACATAGTTTTGATTTTTTTAAGAGGCAGGTTCAATTCCATTGTGTGATTTATCTGCTTTGTTACAGGGGAAAAAAAACCCCAAA
Organism: Myiozetetes cayanensis; assembly: GCF_022539395.1. NCBI lineage: Eukaryota > Metazoa > Chordata > Aves > Passeriformes > Tyrannidae > Myiozetetes > Myiozetetes cayanensis. The sequence continues at coordinate 15,239,314 of NW_026087631.1, read as the reverse complement.
CAACAAACCAACAAATAAAACCAAAAAAACCTCGTATTACCAAAAATTCAAGCAAAACTTATTTAGGGGTACCATGGCTACAGAATAACAGTACTATTATCATTAATTTATCATTTCTTAAAGTGCTCTTTTCATATGTAAATACAGTTTCTACACTTTGTTGGCATGGCAGTGAGGTTCAAAATGTTATGGAGGTACATTTTCTGAGTGGAATTTCATGACATTATTTTATTAAAACAACTACATCTGTGTTCTGTTACTATCTTGGGGGTGAGCTTTCCTTGCACCTAAACTTCCTGGTGGTCCAGAGAGGTTTCTGTTTTGTCTGAGTCTGGAGTGACATAAGCCAAACAGTTTACCTGGCAGTGAAAATCAAGTGAAGGTGTGGGATGGCTTTGAATTCAAACACTGTCCCACCAGGCAGTCTGGATGGGTGTTTTTTTCATCTGAACTGTTCAAGTGCAAGGAAAGCTCTCCCATTTGAGATAGTGTCTACTGACTACACCTATTGAAATTTACATTTTTGGTTCACTTTTATATACAAGAGCTTAGCAGCTTTGCAAATATTTAATGATTTTTGGAAGATCAAGTTGCATTCTATCCTATTGGTTTCCTTTTTTAGTTCTGGCAAATAATCTACCTGCTGTTTTTCAGTTTCCTTGTTGTGTAGTTGTAGCATGATTAGATTGGGCTTATTATTTCAGAGTTTCTGGGGGAATAAATATATTTCATAGATTTAAGGTATCTGTCATTTTTTGTTGCTCTATCTATAGGTTTTTCAGGAGTCTTTAGAGCTGTCAATTCCCTAAACCCCTGGTCTCCCTACCTTGGGCTTAGGAAAGGACACTGGTTTGGCCCAAGAAAAAAGCATCTGAAGTATCTGAAGAGTGAGAAACCACCAATCTGTTAGTGGTAATAAATCAGTCCTACTGGCTCACAAGGTCCTGGTTTATAACCCAGTTGTAGCTGCTGCATATCTGATTATGGACAATTCCCTCAGGTGGGTAGCAGATTGGAGTATGAATCTCAGACTCCTGAATTGCTAAAACGTTGTTGTCCAGAAAATGCCTGATGTGGCAGGATACACTGCCCATGCACACTACAGAAGTATAGAGCAGAATCTCTAATGGCTTGCTGAATGACAGGGCTCAGGAGGGGCACAGGTTGGAACATAATAGCTTTCCTGGGCTAAAGAAAAAGTGAAAAAGAGGGAAACTCACAGGACACACCCACTGCAGTGTTTGCTATTGCATCATGCAAGAGGCACACTAGTCCTAGCCTTACTGTGTTCCCTTACCTAACCCCATGCCCAGAAGAGCTTGCCAGATGGGATTGCAGTAACCAGCACACCTGTTCTGTTGGTTTCAACCTCTTGTTGCAAGAATCAATATGATACACAGTTCAAGCTTGGTCTTGCAATCTGATAACCACTGGTTACAATCAAAAGGGAATAGTGCCTGCAGTGTGGGTATGTCTGTCCTAAATGCCATGAGCCTAAACTTAAAATCAGTCACAAACACTAAAGGTATTTCTGAACCAAACTGTATAAATATGATATGGACTGAATTGTTGTTCAGAATAGGCAATTTTAGAATATTTATAGAATGTATGAGTCTTTCAAAAAAAGGACCTATATATTAAAGTAGACAGCTAGTGAGGTCTTATTTCTCTCTTTTCAAAATAAAAGCTACTTTTAGGTCAAGGAATTGAGATAGTTGACTAATTTCCTTGATGTGATAGAGACAGGTATATATGGTCCAGGTACTAAAATATACCATGAAATCACAAGCTTTCCACAGTGTGTTATTTGACCTTGTACCTCCTAGCTTAGGCCTTTTGGCTTTGTATCTCCCAGGCAGAACAACCATTCAGTGCTGGTAAATACACTGAATTGGTGCTTTTCACCTGTCACCTCTGCCAGTGTACAGGGAAGCCCCGAAGATGAAGTGAATAGGGATGCCACTCGCCCACTCCTGTGAGGAGGGTTCTGGCCAGCCCAGCTTCTCTCGTGCAGTGTGCACAACATATCCTCTCCCTGAAAAGGTTGTTTTGCCTCCTACAATTCTGGGAGAGAATGTTAGCTTGATCTGTGCTATCTATTTTTGTATCTGTATCATCAACTGGGTCTGAATATCCACTCAAACACAGAGCACAAGTCAATAAGCCCAGCTGTTTGGTGTTATTTACATTATATTGGCATCTCTGCTGACCTAAAGAGCAAAAGAAAATAACAGGGCATATTTGAGGCTTAATAAAACATTGCAGTAGGGAGTCTTTTGAGCCATTACAAGCATTTGCTGGAAGTGCATTTGCTGAATTAACAAACTGGTTAGGACAAATGTTTAACATGCTGCTGTAATGATATTCAGATGCTTTTCTTAGTATTTGTTGATCTGCAAAAATGTCTCCTTGCCCAATTGCACTGGAGAGTGGGATTAAATAAATAAATAAATGCAATGTGATGCGTTTGCACAAAAGCGTAGCAGTGACTGCCCCTGACAGATGGAAGAAAAGTCAATATGATGTCTGAGGCAGCCCAGGCTCTGCACTGCAGAATAAATTACATGATTCGCTGAATGCCTGGGCTTCACACAGACATACACAAAATTGGAAAGATAAAAGCTTGCATTGGCTTCAGATGATATTTACTGCCTGATGGATTTACTAGAAACCCCAGTACAGTCATACTGTATTGAATTATTGGCCTCTATTTAGCTGTGTGTCCGTCGAAGCTTGAGTGTCCATTTAAGCGTAAGTGAGCTGGAGCCCTGCCAAGGCTGTTTGAAGCTTTGTGTACAGAGGAAGATGAGAGGTAATGGCTACTAGCTGGAATAACAGGGAACTTAAGGATGCTGGGAGCAGACAACAACGCATAAGGTGCATTCTTATCAATATTAATGTCAACATAAATATTAATACAGGCTGCCTGGCACATTATTTTTGAATGATTCTTGTTTTCATTCTGTTTTAACACAAAAGGCTGGAGATTACTATGATTTCTATCCCTCTCTTTCTCTCTCTCTCACAGAAGGGGGAGTTTGAGAAAGACCATTAGCTTTAAAGCTATCCATTGCCTTAGCAGCAGGATTTCTACAAGGCAAAGGAGGCAAATGAATGCTAGCTTTAAGAAGTATACTGCTACCATTGAAATACCAGATTAGAATAGTAATATACTGTACAGAGCTATTGCTGCGGATTCATTATTATACTGTACCAAGGCATTTCAGTTAGGAGGTATTAGGTCACTTAGAGTGAGCCCCACAAGATAGTCACAGCATTGCTGTAGCTACAGCAGAGGGAAGGCAGGCTGAGTGTTCAGCTGCTTAACACACTGGCTTGTGTTTCAAGAAGCCTGGGGCTCTGTTTTTGGCCTGGCCTTTGCACATGATGAGTTTAGCTTGTGTAATGGTTCAGCACGCTGAGGGTGGGAGGCTGCCTCTGAGAAATGGCTGTCAATTGCAATGCTGCTGGCAGAGGGTTTATCCAGTTAACTATACTTCAGAAAAAAGAACGTAACCCTCAGACTGCATTGTGCTGATCAGCTGGATTGGCAACAAAAATGAGCAGGGTTTTGCTCCAGGTGAATTAGCTGCAGTGGCAGTGTGAAGGAAAGAAATGATGAGAAACGATGTGCCTGTGGGAGTAAGGAGGCACACAGACCAGAGAAGGACAAGATGTTATTTTGAGACATGAATAAAATGCATCACAAATCTTCCATCATCTTACAGATAAAGTGTTCATGTCAGAGACTCTGACTCACAGTTTCTGGCAAGTTGTAATGGGGATATTTGCAAGGTTATTGCTCTCAGCTGTCCCTTTGTGCTACTGCCAAAGGTTAGTGCCCTGGAGTGGGCATGGCAGATGTGAATATGTACTGGCTCCTCAGCTGCCCCAGTTCAAAGCTCACATAGCAGCACAAGCCATAGCAGCAGAAAATGCCTCAGTTGAATTCAGTAGAGACAGTCAGAGCTCACAGTTTTGACCATTTGCTTCTGAATCATGCCTGCTGTTAAGTAACTATTTGCTCTGAATTTTCAGGAGTAAAGGTAATAGAATTGTTTTTTTCTTCTCACCTCCTCCTTCCTCACTCCTTACTAAAAATGAAACTGAGCTACCACTTCTCTCTGATGGCAGAGGGAGCGCTTTCTCCAGGCTCCAGTGTGTTCAGGTCATGTGTGCAATGCTAAATCAAAGGTCACTAGAAGCTCAGACAAGGAGAAAAACATCTTTTGTTTCAAAAAGGCTTTGGACATATGTATTTTTCCTAGGGTGCAGGGACACTTTGCAACTTTCTACTGTAGCTACCTCTCTGACAATACTCATTGCCAAAGGACTTGCATCTGGGAGTGGTACCTCAATTTCTTACATTTTGTCTGCTTTGGATTGAAAAGCTTTGATTTAAATGATATTATTTGACCTGTTCAGAGTTAATTACCATGGAAGATGAGACCTAAAAAAAAGCCCTCTGGCTTCAGGTGTTGTGAAGCAAAGATTCTTCCATGCTTATGCACCACAACTTGATGTTCATTATGAGGTTGTCAACTGGCTAAGAGATGCCATCACCTCATGTCTTCTGTCATACCAAAATCCATTAACAGATTCCAAAGATGATCAAGACAGAATAATAACTACTGAATTTCACCTCAAAAAATAAATTTTTCACATTCTTAGCTCATAGCAGGACTCATAGAATGCCTGTTTAATTAATTTCTAATAATGTCTGGTAGCAAAATAATAAAGAATTCTCCAAGTTATATATTAGGATGCTGCAGTATCACATCTGATTCTCATTTATGCTACTATCTTCATACATTTTTTCTGCAAAATTAAAGAGCCACAGAAAGGTTCTGAACCGCAGAAGTTTAATGAGCATTCTGTATAAGCTTTTTTTGCTTGACCAGTGCCAAATCCATCTCTTCTTGATGATATTCAAGAAGGGAAATTGCATCTCTTGCATCTCAGTCCAAATGTCTATGACTTCTCTAATGCTTCAAGGTCAAATGTCAGCTTCTTGCCTTCTGGAGTGCCTGACTGTAGATGTTCCCAGATTTAATGCATGCAATCTATTCTAATTATCTTTTAAAAAAATTCAAAATATACTTCACTCATGAGGGGGAAAAAATAAAAAGAAAGTCCCAAGCAAATGTTAAGCAGCATATTAATGAAACAAGGCTAATTGCTTTGAAAGGAATAGTTATCTGGGTTCCAAGATTAGTTACATGTGCTCTGGTTAATAAAATGAAAACCTTGCATATTTGAAAGTCCTTTGTCTCATCCAGATAGTTCCAACTTGTCTGCCATTCAGTGTCCTGGAATATTGTCTAAAATCCCTTGGAAGGCAGTGAGTGTCTTTTCAGAAAACACTGTGTTTGCGCAGTTTAATACTCCTTTATTCCCTATCCTGTAACAAATAAACTCTGTGATAAGACCGTTCCCTATTTCCAAACCCTTTTATCCCTTCTCAATAATAAACATTAATAAACAACTGGAAATTAATTTTAACAGTTTAGTCTGAAACACTTAATTTATCTCAGATATAGTGTTTTTCCATTCTGTGGAATATAGTTTAGTCACTTTTTGGAAGGAAAAAAAACCATCTCATTGTGCTAAATAAATTCCACTAAACTTCTCTCTAAGAAATTAGCACCCCACTTGTCATAGAGAAGAAATAATATATGGACTTTTTAATGAGAATAGTATGTTTTACCACTGCTGTGAACAGTGACCAAGGACCATAAGACCTTATAAAAACTCCGGTTCATTTTACAGTCAGCAGGCGTTTACGGATTACCTGGAAATTATTCAGCATTGGGAAGACCTTATTCCATGATGGAACAGGACTTTTAAGGTAAGCACTATGCACACATGAATTTTTTAAATGAGTGCAAGGACTTCCTTTCAACCATTCATGAAAAATTTGTTGATCCTAAGCACTATGGGGCAGAGAGCTACCAAATTTGAAGGGCCAAGATCAAGGTTTCTCTCTTCGTATCACTTGCACACATGCTTCTAGTTTGACAAATATGTCTTCAGGAAAAAAATTCACAAGGTCACACTGGCAGGCCTATTGCAGTTATTTTGTCTTCGTCTTTGCCATAATTTGTCTTCTAAAGTCATCTGTTAATTTTTGCATTTCCGGCTATTTCATGGACTTAGTACATTAAAAATGTCCTTGTTATGACACTTTATAGCTTCTGTGGCTTTGGTTTTGTACCAAAGGGTTTAATTTTGCTGTGGGGCATTGGGAAATATTTTATGGAGCATATGGGGAATGTGAGACAGCATGTCTGTAGACCCCTTTGACTGGTCACACAACTGCCTGCCTTTGCAAGGGGCCGGACACAGCAGCTCAAGCAGACACTGCTAGTTTTGCATTCTAGTGTTCATTCCCAGGAGTTCTTCCCAGTATGGTTTCTTCCTGGATCCCAGCATCTTCCCTGCCAGCAGCCCACTTTTATGCCTGTAAATTGTGAAACCTGCCGTCCCCTCCAGTGGCCAGCAAAAAGTAAGGTTTATCAGGAGTGTAAGTTTCCAGCAGATTTCCCAAGTGACCTTGCTATCTAAAGATCACTCCCCAAATGATATGCCTGATGATATAAAAAGAAGGAAACATTGCAGGTTAATAAATCCCTAAAGTACAGTTAGGAAAAACAAGCTATTAAACTGAGCTGGTTTCCCAAGTGGACTAGAGATAGGATAATCATGAAGGTTTTCTATGATTTGGAAATAACATATTCCTGAAGTAGAAGTCCCCTGTTATATATGATTATGATCTTTCCTATTGTCAAATACACCAAATTTTTATAAAATTCCTCAGGTTTCAGAATATGTGGATTATGTAAGCAAAATACAGACTTTAGAGCTGGATACCCAGATACAAACACGAGGTGCAAATACTGTTTGCTGCTGCATAGTGCTAATTGAGTGCACCCTAATATTGCATATTCAGCATAACCGAACTGGGGAGTAAATGTTGTGCATTTTGAATAAGGAAGAAGAAGAAATGACTCATTCCCAACTGGCAAAAAGTGACGCTGGAACTTAAGTTTCTTATTAATAAGCTGCAAGAGATGGTAAATATATGGCGTCAATATGCAAAGCAGATGGCACAAGTGCTGAAGTGATTCACTGGTGAAGAAAACTGCAAGGAGCTTCACAATACCATATAAAAAGTGGACAGCCAGTAATGAATATAATGCAAGACAACCATGTATGGTGAAAAGAGTGTTTTAAATTGCTCATAGCTTTTGTGTTGTTTAGTGCTAATGAAAATACAATGTGGGCTGCACTGTGAGGCAACTCAGTGAAGTCGCTCATTCAAAGTATACATTTGCAGTCATAAAAGTAAACAAAACCTCTGTCTAGACTAAATTTGCTGCTGTGGCTGCTGTCCCTCAGAGGCTGTCCAAGATCGATGAACTGTGCAACCATAGAACTGGCTTACCAAGCTGAAGTACTATATCCTCTCCAGAAGGGCCTAAAATAATGCTCTGGTGTGTACAGAGTGCCCTTCCTGTGGCCAGATGTCATAAACCATGTCAAGCTGTATTGCAACTAAGTTGCTAGTGCTGGTATTGGTGGGCTATTGCTGATTATTTTAACCTGTGTAAACTAAATGTGGGGAACAGATTTTCCTAAGCTAATTGCAATTTTTTTTTATCAAGTGCCTGGCACAGGAGAGTTGTCCTTTAAGAGGCCAGGGGCTCATAAAGGATTAGCATCTGGTCAATCTCTGTAGCTGTGTCCTAAAATATTCATGAGCAGGACTGAAAGTTCATTTGCCACTCCAATAGTCAAAGAAAAGATGACTGAAAGAAACAGCTTGATCAGAAAAGGTATTTTGCTTTTTAGGCTCATTGGGTGGGGAGGTAAGCTCTGAGAAGAGTACTGATGCCAAGGAGTGCATGGGCAAGGTTCCCTACACTCACCTTTGCTTGGACAGAGGCTTAGGCCTATTAGGAGGAAGGAAAACCTTTTGTGTATCCAGTTCAGGTCTTATTTCACAAGTACAGCCTGTAACAAATATTTCAAAATGGAGCTGCAGTAAAAAAAAACTGAAAAGACTGACATTGCCTCTACAAAGGCAAATGTTGGGCAGCTGTAGTTGCAGCAGCCACGGGAAGTGTAGCTAGTGCCAGAGCAGATCACAACCAATTTTTACTAGACCTCCTAAGGCACCTCCCTGACCAGGGAACCAAGATCCTGCCAAAGGTTCTGTGGTACTTTATTTTCCAGTACGCTAATTCTGTTTCTAGCAAAAGATACAGCAATTAAATTAAAATGGTGAAAATGTTTTGTTTTGTTTGTATTTTTTTTCTTCAGCTCCTCAAAACAGCCAAACCAACTTCACTTATACTCCCCAAAGAGGTTTATCCCTTCGTAACCCTTCTGGATGCAGACTGTATGTAGTCTGTGCTATCTGTGTTGCTTTACTTTTCTCTTGAAATAATTTTAATCATGTAAGCACAAAGTAAGTGTATAAATTGCAAAGAATTAATTCTTTGTGAGTTCTGCAATAGTTTTTTTCAGTAAGGCATATTGTATATAGAGTGGCTTCCTTCCCAGTGCAATTGCAGTTATATTTTTAAATAATGAAATACATCACCCCAGAGAAAATTATAAATACATTAGTTCAGAGCAAACCAAATGCTCAATACGTATAAGAAAGAAATATGAACAAAAGAAATACATCATTGTACCACCAGTCTTTCCAACTGAACTCTTTCCAAAGTAAATCAAAAATCTTATTGAAATTGTTTCTAGTTATCATGATCTCACTGGGAAACGAAAGGATTTTCTTCAATAGCATGTTATAACTCAGTCATTATACCACAGTGAGGTAATTTGCTAAAACAGCTGCCTCTCATGAGCAAACCTTTCCATCTGGTAGAAGCCAAATAGACACAAACAAACGCATGTCAGTTTTTCTTACCAAAATATAAAATCAAAATAAGCTCCTTCTGCTCTGATGGGATCAGCCTTTGAACTGCAGGAACCCAGATTTGTTTCTTTTTTTGATGCCCTTCTCTTACCCTCAGACCCACAGACTTGGCCCTGGCTGCCAGAATGTTGATATCATGCCAACTTTGAGATGGATTACAGCATAACTGGGAATGTGTTTGCAATATAAACCTTCCACCAAGGAACCAGACAAAATTAACAGTTGTTGGAACTTGTTAGCTTTAGCAAGACAGCACTTGTGGATAGTTTGTTTTCATAGTAGTGTTTTTTAAAGATTTTTTTTTTAATGTGCTAAGGAAATTTCCCCTTTTTCACAGTAAAACCAGATATTGATACATGCAAAAAACCTTAGCTATACAGATGACAAAATAGAAGACTGATTAGTTTTCATGCTCTCAGGAGACTTGTATAGAGTTATAACCTCTAAAATTAATACTCAGTGTAACCTGACTTTGTGTCAAGAGTCTTTCTCTAAACTATATAAAAATTAGTGGTTTTCTGTCACTGTTTAGACTCAGAATAACCAAATTTTCTTTGGTGATGCTTTTTTTTTCGAGCCACACGTTATTTCTTCTGTCAGTCTTAACAGTATGTGAACAATAAATGGGTATATGTGTTTCATATGAACATTTTAGCGAGCCCCTGGTGGTCTAGTGGTAAGGGCGCGGCGCTGTCACTGCCGAGACCCGGGTTCGATTCCCGGTCAGGGCCACTCCCGGGCAGGTGGAGCTCGTTAGCCCTTAAAGGCAACCCACCTACGTCCTAAGGACCTCGCTGCCACCGTCCAAGCTCGCTTGGCCCCGGCAGATGAACCTTAGGATTAAAGGGTGGGCTCAGTTCCGCGCACACTGTGTCTCACCTAAAAAATCCAATGCGCAGGCTGGAAGGTGTAAAGACCTTCCCCGGATCTTCACTCGTGAAGACTGGCCATTATTATTATTATTATTATTATGAACATTTTAATTTGCCATTAGGAAAGTTTTTGCAATATATTGTCAAGACAGAATTCATATTTTAAAGAGCATTTCAGTTTGTTAGCTTTTCTTCTTAATGGAAAATGTTGTAAGCAAAGTTTAAAAACATATTTATTAAAATCAGTGGTGAGATGAATTCCTCTGTGTAAATATTTTTTCAGCCAAAGGCCTGATGTATTTTTTGTGAAGTCAGTGGAACATCTCCCACTGGCTTCAACAGAAGTTACATCAAGCACCAAATAAGGAAAACTTGGATCCATGTATAGGCCTGGATCCAAGAATTACACTTGGGTACCATTTCTGTAATAAGTAGTGCCAAAATGTTAATTCCAAAATGTCTTAAACTATCAGTAAGTTGAATTTGAGATTCAGATGCATGTCTGCAAAATTTTAATTCTCTAAGAAGGAAATCTACACCTATAGAAGTGGTTTTTCCAGTACACAGCATTACCAATGTGCTTCAGATGTTTCCCTCAGTAGTAGCCTTGTGAATATAACATCCCTCAGCAGTACAGTGATGAAAACACAGGGCCAATAAAGCAAAAAAAAAAAAAAATCACAGAGGTACTTTGTAGAAGATCTGCCCTGCAATAACATGCTGTGCACCTCATTCTGTAGAATCCCTACAGAGCCTTCAGGATTTGGTCATGGTTTCTAAACTCCTCCTTGCAGAGCACTTGGAATCTCAGAAATTTAATGAGTGACCATTAATAAAATCACTGTTCTGTCTAGAATTGTACAAATCCTCACCGTATAAAATCATATCAACACTTTGGGAGAAGGGAGATTACAAACTTGTAATATCAACATATTTATTGTTCTACTTGGCTGCTGGATGTAATGTAAACTTAAAGTACAATAGGGCAAGGTTGTGATACTCCACATTGTCCAAAAGCATTGGTTGCCTCTTGTGTCTCTTTCACCCATATGCTATGTATTACTGGTAATGGTAATATATGATTGAAAGCAAATTTCTCTGTCAGTGGTTTTAGCCTTGTGCCAGCTGTAGCTAATGAGAAAGTTTCTTTCCTTCAAAAGGAAAACCACTATAAAATACAGGAAACAGCAATAAGATCTAATAGTTATACAAAGGAAAGGTAAGAAAGAAGCTTCTGCCAATCAGTCTACTGCTGAGAGGGTTATGAAACATGTTTTGCAAAAAATAAACCCTTTTCTCTAAGCACAAACACACCTAGACAGTACTATAAAGCAAATGCCGTGTTTACTGACATTTTATGTTCCGAGATCTAACTAGGCACCTGTTCATTGAGTTGCTTTCATTTAATCTACTTAGGTCCCAGCTCCAGCTGTTAAATATTCATTTAGCTGAATATTATTGTTATACTGAGTGTATTGCTCATTAGTAAACCACATTGAGAAAAGGTAAATTCAATTCACATAGTTTAAAAAGAGCTTTTTTGTAGACAACAGACATGTGGGAATGAGATAGATTAGTATTTGGAAAAAATTACCTAGAACATAACCATTTTCTGAATATTAAAGTGCTTATTTTAACTAATAAAATTATTAATTAAAAAATTAGTAATGAAATTAGTGTTATATAAAGGAAAAATACTGGCATTAGGTTATATCCTGTGCTAATATTTAATGTTCTGATTTGTATTAGCAGCAATAAATAGCAATAGCCACAATGCATCTTAATTTGGCTTTAAACTTTTCAAATACAACTGTGATCAAGCTTAAAGGAGCAAGTTTGTAACAGGTTTCTTAAGTATTTCAACAGTGGCAATAATATAGCTACTGCACGCATGCCCGTATGTTGTTTTATGCATAAGGATTTGATTTCTTATTTGTTCCAGTAGATAGCCTGAAGCATCTATATCATATACCCCAGATGCTGTTAAGCAAGAAAGAAAATACTCTGCTAGCCAAAAAAAAAAAAATTCCTGCTTTGGGAGAGAGGTGCTGATTTCATTGAGTTCCAGGTAACCCTTATCCTGACCTTCTTTTCCCTAATGGTTGGAAAGATTGCTTTTGTGAAACAAAATTTTGATGAAAATAATATGGTTGCAACTTAGCTCCTGCCTACTAACGTGATGGACCTTGTTAACTTTACCAAAACCAGGTTGTTCTTTATCAAACAGAGGTATGAAAATGAGAAATTTTGTGGACATCAGCATTGCCTCCTTCATAGCCATAAACAGGGTACTTGCAGTTTGGCTGGTTCTTCCTGACCCTTGAGGAGATGGCCATCATACCCTACGAGCAGTCACAGCCAGGAGCTGAGCTCTGAAGCCTCCACATCTACATGCTCAATTCACATTAAGGTGGCTGGAAAAAGATAGTCTGCTCCTTTATCCAGGTCCAAGTACTTCAGCCCTGTTTTCCAGGATAGTCTTGAGTGTGTGATGGGAATTTCTCACCTTTGTTTGATTTTAAGATTGGCAGCAATGAGGGGCCTTCTAGAACCACAGACAACTAGAAGGGTTTATTGATTCAGAAGTAAATGCCAATTACTAATTTGCTGAGACAAAAATTGTAAATTCACATATAATTACACTACTCTTTTTCCTGATAATATTTACACCCACAATAGAGATTTCTGTAAAGAACATTATAGTTAATTGAAGAATATGCTAGATAAATCTGTAGGGAGAAATTTAGAATTTTCTCTTCAGTGGTCTGAAGTCATAACTGGACTTTGTTTTGAATTTCCTTAGACTTTGTAACTCATATCATTGTGTTAACTGTGTTTAACTTTTAGTGACATTATCAATGGACTCAGCATTCCTGTTTTGAATTCAAATTTGAAATACCTCATAGCTCAAGAAAGTTCAACTTTAGGAATTTTATTTTGGTCCCTTATGAATAACAAAATTTAGATCTGACTTTAAGTTCTGACATTCTTGGTAGTTAGGTATTCCTTTTTGTTCGGGTCATTTCCTCTTACAATATAGCTATAGCACTTGCATTTTCAGTGCTGTGCATACTTATGACTACAAGTGTTTACAAGATATTATTCTGATCTGTAAGTGATATTACAAAGGAGGGGACATATCACATCTACGTTTTGTGTTTATACAGCACTCATAAATATTTGGCAGCCTATGTGAAGATATGATTATCTCTCAACTCAAAATGTTTTTTACACAGGGTGTCCATTCAGCTTTTGAATGCCAAGCTTGAAGCATTCATGCAGAACAAAATTCTCTAGAAGTGTGGTTGTAATGATACATCTTCCGTACTATTGTTCAATATGGCTTAGTGGGAATGTGCATACCACGGAATCAGGAGGTGAAATGTATTCTCCAGAAAGTCCTCATTTCAGAATTTTTCAGTGAGCAGAGAACAAGGCCTCACAGAAACCTCTTTTTCCTGCTCCCATTAGCTCCAAGAGCACAGTGACTGCCTGCTGCACTCCTCAGTTCTCAGAGTGGAAGTCAGTGCATTAAGGACACATACATCTTGGAAAAACATGTAACTTTTTTTCGTTGTGCCCAAAGATCAACTAGGTGATTTAGAGGTCAACAGTGAATATGTAGTAATTTAAAAAATATTAACAGCACTTTCAGCTGACTTGAAGGCTGCAAAATACTTGTCACAGGGACCAATTTTATTGGCTGTGAAAACATTTTTAAAAGGTAGAATAATACTGTGCTCTACTGCACAGTACCCTTAATCATAGAATCACAGAATCGTTTAGGTTGGAAAAGACCTCTAAGATTAGCAAGTCCATCTGTTAACCCAGCACTGCCAAGTTCAGCACTGAACTCTGTCTTTAAGAGATATATCTACAGCAAATACTTCCAGGGATGGCACTGGAGAGTGTCCAAAGAAGGGCAGTGAAGCTGGTGAAGGATCTAAAAAGAAAGTCTTATGAGGAGAAGCTAAGGGAACTGGGGGTTTTTAGCCAGAAGAAAAGGAGATTCAGGGGAGACCTTAAGACTTGCTATAACTAATTGAAAGGTGGAGGGTTGATCTCTCCTCCCAAGTAATAAGTGACAGGACAAGAGGAAAATGTGTCAGGATGCACCAAGGGAGAATTAGATTGGATATTAGGCAAAATTTCTTCTCTGAAGGTGTTACCAAGCACTGAAATGGGCTGCAAAAGAAAGTGATTGAGTCACTGTCCTTTAAAGGTCTTTTCCAATGTAAATTAATCTATGGTTCTATTTTTCACAGGTCCTTCTCTGATCAAAAGGAACAAGTTCGGTGCTGTTCATTCCCTAGTTGGCTCACTCAGCAGTTGTGTCAGGAAGCTATTTCCCATGCTCCAGGAACCTCCTGGGCTGTTTTCTTTATGCTATATTGTATTTCCAGCATCGTCTGGTAAATTGAAGAGAATGAGAGCTACCTATGGTGAGACTTCTCGCAGCTGCTTACAGAATACTTCTGTCTCTTCATCCTGGCTGGGGAGTCTATAACAGACTCTGATCGTGATATCTGCCTTGTTAATAGTCCACTTTCTTTCAAACAAATGCTGAAATATGAATTTCCTGAAGAGTAACTACTTAATTCTAAGAGCTTTGAAAAAATTCTGAGCTCTAAATTCTAAGACCTTTAAAAATAATTTTTGATAAAAAAAGTGTGTTATGCATGTCTTGGGAGAATCAGATTTTATAGGGTGGTGACGTGTTTTGCTTCTGCCTCAGAGCTGACTGGTATTGTTATTATTTTATGATAAAACTGCACTTCCTACTGGGTCTCGCTGTGTAATAATGTGCTCCTTTTCACAGAACATACCAGCGCACAAGAAACCAGGCTGTAGCCAAATCTTAGACTTCTACTACTGACATCATTTAGCACACAGAAAAGGGCTTGTTTGAAGTAAAAAGGTTGGAAAAAGTTGATCTTCCGCTCTGCCTTATTTTCCTTTTTCTGGACTGTTTCAACTCATTGGTTACTGAGGTGTAGCACGTTGTACCTTTATTTACCTCTATATAATGCATACCAGGATAGGGACAGTGACTTAAAACTTCAGTCTTTAGCCCTATTATAGAAGATAGCATTTAAAGTTTGTACAGCTTTATCCTTCAAGTCCTTGCTCTGGGAAGGAATAAGAATATCATAGTTCAGTTCCTGTAAAAAACCAGTGATTTTCCACACTGTTATGGGCTGCCAGCAAGTATGGTGGGTAGGATGATTGTCTTGATGCGTCTGCTGGGACTTTCACAGTTGCCCACATTTCCCTCTATTGCTCTGCCCTGGGTTTGAGCTGATGACCTGGAGGCTAGGGTGCCACATCTGTATCACCTGTCACCTGGCCCAATAAGTGCATTAACAAAGTCCATCTCCACATCTCTGTACGTATAGTGCCAGATTTTCAGTTAAGTGCCTCTCAGTTCCCCAAGAATTAATTTGATACAAGACAACAGCCTGGAATGTTAGGCCACCAGTGAGTCTGGAATCAGTGTTTCTCCCTTGCCTTATGATGTCTTTTGCACTGTTCTTGAGCAGGGCGAATATGCGGGAAAGACAAAAATAACCCTGTGATAAGTAAATATCCACAAAACCCTGCACTGATGCAGCAGCCACAAACTTAGAGCTTTCACACTTCTGAAAAATGAAATGTTTTGACCTGCTGTTGGACTAGTTGAAGGCTTCTTCAAACAATTTCCAGTTTATAAGGTATTGTGTTGCAAAAGCATTGATGCTATCAGTGATAGTGGGACCCATTGGAATAGAAGCACCCTACATCAAGCATATTTTGGAAATAACATGCCCACCTAAAAGCTTGTCTCTGGAAGAAAATGGATTTTACAATAGCTTATCCGTCAAAGAAGTGCACAGGAGAAAAAAGGAGAAACAAAAATAATAAACCCCACCCCTGTGAAGAACTTCAGAAACACGGTACTAACAAAGACTTCCCGTTCCACACAGAATTAGTGCTGGCAGAGGCAGCTCACAGGGATGTGGGTGTACTCAGCTGTGCAGAGCTGATTATAGAAGATGAAAGAGACTGGCAATTTATTTCATCTCACACTGAAGCACTGCTGACAACTGAAAGTGAGGACAGAAGGATTCATTTGTTCAACTTCTGTTTTAGAAACCAGGCTTCAAATGATACCACAGAGAAAGTTGAGGGAAGTGCTGTGGTGTAATAAAGCACTTATTTTTTATTTTGTCAACTCCAAGATTTATGTTTTCAGCTGTTGGGGTTTTTTTGGTGAGGGGAGAGTTGATATTTGAGAAGCCTGAAACACCGTATTGCTGGTGAAAAATGTAGGTGGTATTGGCCCAACTTAATACATGTGATAATATGTTACATACACATGCTATTATGCAAATTGGAAAGCCATATATAGATACGTACACATCTTTATGTAAAACAAAAGTAGCAATATTTGACACCTTTATTTCTATTCTGTACTACTGTGCCCTCAGGAGTTTTATAATCCCTTCCAATGCTGAGATGTTTCAATGGGGATATTTAATTGAAGCATTAGCATTTATTCAGCAATCATAGTAGTGAATAATTCCTGGCAAATTGGACAGCCTATATTTTACACTTACTGCATTTTTCATGCACTAAGAGTATGAGTTTCTAGAGCATAAGCTCTAGAATTTCGGAAATGGATGGCAGGAACCCTTAAGCAGGGCACAGGTGTACTGGCTAAGGAAAGGATAGGATACAAAGATACAAACTCGAGATGCAAGTAAGACCCAGCTTACACCCCATTTCTGTGCCTGTGGAAGGCAGAACAAGAGACAGTAGCCTTAAACCACTGGTAAAAAAAGTCACATTTCAAAGGATAAGGACAGTGAAGCATATGAAAGAGAGCCTGTGAGCTACATGCACAGGCACACTTGAAATCTTTAAGAACGGGTCAGATTCACATCTGTTGAGGCTGACAATAGTATAACTGATCCCTCCTTTAGACAGAAAGAAAACTAAATGATATCTCAAGACTCTCATAGTTCCCTGTGTATGTTAGTTATTTTCAAGGACTTATTTGTTTTTAAATTGTGGTTAACCAACTGTGTTATTTCCCTTCAGTGGTAAAACATAGTTTAAAAGTAAAAACAGGCCTAATGTGCAAGAGTCATAAGAAAGGTCTGCTGAAACAGTTGTTACATTGAAATCTGGTTAAAATCTAACCACATATTCTCAATGTATCCTAAAGAACAATGTTTATTTGCAGTGATGATAATAACTTTTGGAACATCCTCTTGAATAGAAAAAGATAGTGAGTTACAAAGAGTTCAGAACCAGAAAGGTTAGAGCTTTCAAGGATGCTGCATCTCAGTGCTGTGACCTATAGAAATAAAAAATATGGCGCTAGTATCCAGAATGTCAGGTTGTTGCCACGTAAACAGCTGTTACTCATTCAGTACTTTAACATATAAAAATCAGTTAAACGTAATCATCCAAATACTCTCAGTTGTTGCTTTGTGAACCTTCTGTTCAGTATGCATTGGTATAGCAGGAAAAACACAGGTGGGTATCCCATTAGGAAACTGGTCACTCACAAATGAAAAACAGCTCTGCAGACAAAACAGCAGTTTGGCTTAAGCAGGTGATTACCTGTATAAAATCAAACACTTATGTGAATTGCAATGCTTCCCATTTTCTGTTGTCATGCCATGTCTTTCCAAACCTGAGTACCTGTTCTTGTTGCAACTTTCCTCTGAAAACAATGCCCAAGATGAGGTAGTTTCTCTTGTCTTTTCTCTGCCTCATTAATACAGAAACTGAACTCAGTAATGACAAAATGTGAAGGAGAGGAGAATCACACACCTATTGAACAACTTGGTCGTTTTGGGAGCACACACACAGGGTTTTGTGGCAGCCTTCAGTAAAACGATGCCTAATACACCCCTGAGGTCACTCAAACATGCTATACTGTGTAACAAGTTTTACTCCTATTATTTTAACTATAGTTCTTAAAAACAGAACAGGCTTTGCTAGTCCTGTATTGTTGAGCACAAACACTGGGACAGAAGGTTACCTGGTATGCTGTGCATCTGGGCTGCATGTGAGGAAGACATGATCCTTTTTGTATCAGCTGAGCATCTGGTATTTCAGACCAAGTAAGCATTAACTACCTCCATGTCTTCATATCTATAGATATTATTATTATTTTTCCAATATAATTTTGGAAAATTTTTTTTATAAACTCAAAATGAAAGTGCACTTCATATATTTACTAACTGTCTTAATTCAACAGATATAAAGATAAAAATTTTCTTTTGTGAAAAGAGTAAACTATAGTGTAGGTAGTATCAAGTAAGTTGCATCAGACAAGTATTTGTGTTTCAAAACAGTAGTATCACCAACATGGTGTGATGCCCTCTGTGATAAGGAACAGTGTCCTTCATCAGAAAAACATAAAACTAAATTGCCATTAAGCCATTTCTCTCTTATAGGTGATCATACCTCCTTCAGTTAGGGCCATGCTTGCAGGACTGTACAGGGAATTTGTATTTTGAGGGTGAGCAATTGAACACAATAGCCCTGCAAACATTTTACCTACAGTGAGTCTGGGGAAAGTTCTTGAGTCTTTAATCTTTATTTTCAGCAACTAAATCTCACTCTATGCGAAGGCATGTCAGGGAAGCAGTAAAGAGTTGGTGTCCTTGCCCTCACTCCTATTGCCAATTCTTATTAACATATTTGGAAGTTGTCAACCTCTACAGTATAGAAGAGAACAGCAGACTTCAAAATTCAGTATTTGTATCAATACGTGGCATATAGAATGAAGGATCACGCTTACTTTTGTCTGTGAACTATGTATTGTGGGTAAACCATGAGAAAAATTCCTACAGTGACAATTGTTTTCATCACTATTAAGCCAATGTTATCAAAGAAAGAAGAAAACAACCAAGATTGTGAGTTGCAGAAAAGAGCTACTGGAGAGGTGACCTCCTAGGATCTTATTTGGAAGGGAGCAGGCACCTATGCTGCTTTTGAAAAGGCTTGGATATGTAGGTAAGGGAAGAGAATTCAAAGTAATACATAGCACAGAGACGCCAAATAGTAAAATAGCAACTCCATTACCACTGAATATTTTCAAAATCTCAACATCCTGAGTCTGCTTCTGAAAGATGACAGACTGATAAGTCTGAATGAATTCTCTGTTGGAGATTCATTTAGAAAGCAAACTCCTTGTACTGCGGTTAGAAAATACACTAGCCTCTCAAAAGACAGGAAGCATTAAAAGGAGAAATGAGTGGGGTTTTTTTACTTTTTCCCTTGTAGCATTAACCTTGAGAGGAAAAGGTACATTGAACAAATCATGGACGGCTATTCATATGTTAGGAATATTTCTCAGTATAAGAGCAAATGTGTTTATGCCATCACCAGAATTAATTGATGATTGATCTAGTGTCTCTGATTTTTAATCTAATATGATACCTTTTCCTTCAACATCTATAACCCTTGCAATTATATACTGATGTAATGATTATAAACTAGAAACATAGAACCATAAGATGAGGGTAATTTACTATACATTTTTTCTACCTATTGAAGAAATAAAATTCTTCACTTCTGAAGGAGTGTTCTGTAAAAAGCTATTGTTCAGGCCACTATCTCTCATGTTACATCCATGCTGAGGCCTTAAAAACCTTGGACTGAAAATGTACTGATGCTCAGACCTTCAATAAACAGTGACAAAGTAAAAAAAAATACAGTCATCCATAAAATAACTAGGAAAAGATATTCTGAATCAATTGTAGAAAAATATCTGGTCTGAGTTAAGCTAGTGGTGGTTTGGATGTTTCAGCAATGTCTGAATAGTGTCTAACAAACTTTTACCTTTCCAATGTGTTTTAACCCAGTTGCAAGAATGAACATTGTTAGAGAGAAAAACAAAGCAGATGTGGTTATCCTTTTTGTGATGTTGATATTATTGTTCTCTTTGGATCTTTTAAGTAGGAAATGATGTACAAAATTTTAAAATGCAAAGGGGAACAAGTCATTGTGGGACTAATTAGGCGGTTGTCCTCTCATGCTAACTAGTCTTTCAAGAAGCGTACCTCTGGCAGTAATTCCAGTGCAGTAGCCAGGCATCTACCAGGGTTTAGCTCTTGATCACTCCTATAGAGAAGAAAATCATGACAGAATGAGGAATAATGCATAAAATGTAAGATAAGGATTCCGTTTTGCAGGAAATTCTGGTGCAATTCCCAGTCCTATTATAGACTGTAACCTTGAAGAAATAATTTAATTATTTTATGCCTCAGATTTCCCTCTGTGTTAATGCCTACCTACATCTCAGAAGCATCAAAGGGTAAGTTCTGTTAGCTGCTGGAGAGGGTACATGTCAGCTACTAAGCTGCCAGCACTGATGGGAGTCTTTGATAAGTAGATAAGGATATGCAGTAGTGGGTCAGGGTGTTCAGGTTGCTGAACAATGATGGTGACAACACTGACAACACTGCCTATCCTTCAACCACCCTCACATACATACACTGATCTTAGGTCCACTCTTACAACCAGCCTCCAAGAACACTGTACACAACTGCTGTGAATGGTGCCTGGGAGTGCTGGCAGGTCCTGATGCAGCATTGTCGACATCATTAAACTGTTCCCATATTCCTAACTTCTGACAAATAGCAGCCTGGTCAATGACTCCTGAGCACATTTGCATAGCTAGACTGTCTCATGGACTACTCCAGGAAGCTGTTGCTTTGTCTTCCTCCTCTGGAAAAAACGGAGATGTCTATCTGGATTTAAGCAATGTTTTTGACACTGTCTCCCACGATATCCTCTTAGGCAAGCTCGGGAATCACTGGCTGGATGATGGGTGGACGGTGAGGTGGGTTAAGAATTGGCTCAATGTTGGGTCTTACAGTTCTTATGTAGCTACCAGTGTCTTTGTGGAGTCCAATATTGTTTAATTTATCCATTAATGACCTGGATAAAGGGGCAGATGACTCCTCAGCAAGTTTCCTGTTGACATAAAGCTGGGAGGAGTGGCTGATACCCCAGAAGGCTGTGCCGCCCTTCTGGAGGACCTCAACAGGTTGAAGAGATAGGCAGAGCAGAATCTTCTGAAATGCATTGAAGGCAGGTGCAGGTCCTGCACATCGGGAAGAGTAATCCCAGGAATCAGAACAGGCTGAGGGCTGACCTGCTGGAAAGTAGCCTTGTGGAGGACCTGGGGGTCCTGGTGTTATCCAGCTTATCTGTGAGCCAGCAGTGTGATCTTGAGGCCAAGAACACAAATGGTACCCTGGGATGCACTGGAAAGAGCATTGCCAGCAGGTCAAGGGAGGTGATCTTACTTCTCTAGTCAGCCCTAGTGAAGACACAGCTGGAGTTCTGTGTCCAGTTTCGAGCTCCTCAGTTCAGGAGAGACACACAGTTCCTGCAGTAGGTCCAACAGAAGTTTGAAAAGGGTGACTGGAGCCCCTCTCTTATGAGAAAATACTGAGGGAATTGGGCCTCTTCAACCTCAAGAGGAGATGACTGAGAGGAGACTTTATCAAAGTATCTGAAGGAAGGGAGTCAGGAGGATGGAACCGGGCTCTTTTCGCTGATGCTGAACAACAGGACAAGAGACAACAGGAGGTTCACCTGAACAAGAGGAAGAACTTTACGGTGGGGGTGAGTTAGAACTGGAAGAGCTTGCCTAGAGAGGTTGGGGAGTTTTCTTCCCTGGAAATATTCAAAAGCTGTCTGGACATATTTCTGAGTATGTGTTCCAGGGGACTGGACCAGGTGACCTCCAATAGCACTCTCCAACCTTACTCATTCTCTGATTCTCTGATTGTGCAATTGAGGTGATATAATTTGCTTGAGTCAGAATAATGAAAATAACTCTAAATGGAAACCCACACAACAAATCTGGTCCTTTTTAGTATTACTAATATGTGGTAGCAGTGTCTTTGTAATACAGCTCTGTAATATCATTGCAGGATCAGAGCAATTCCAAAACATTTAGCAGTACTTGAAAACAAATGCAAAATACACAGTTGTTTTCTATACATGGGCCTTCATTTCATCCCAGATTGCTCTTTTACGTGCCACAATAAAAATAGAAAAAAAAAAAAAAAAGATTAGACTGAAAAGCTGTATAAGCCTTTACACATTCTTTCTTTTAGTAGCATCTTAAGAATTTTTTTCTGTATGGGCTGATGTAGGTGCCTGCTTATGTCTAACCCTTTTATGGTGCTTTGTCCTCATACAAATAATCATGAAAGCACATCAAATAATAACAGCAGGGGAGTTACTATGCTGCCAAATGTTCCCATCAAACGACTAGAGTGTAGTCATCATTATAATCATTTTGAGATGCTGAATGTAGTTAAACCAGCAAGCTCAGCTCCTCTGAAATCTCTGAACCTTTTCTCCTAAGAGTAAAGGAGTTTCCAGCTATAAATAAGGATCAGTAAAGTGTAAGAGAAAGAAAAAAATCATCTGTGTTGCTGAATGCACATATATGTGCGTGTACATATATGTTCAGTTCTGTAACCACGAAATAGATATTTTTTTTTTAAGACTTTAATGTTTTGATTTTTTTTTTTAAATTTTACTTTTACTTTAAGGTTTTGGATATTATTAAAGGTGAAAATCTGGAACGTAGAAAGAAGAGGATGTCTGCTTTAGCCTTTCTCCTAAATTTTGACTGCTCCTACAAATTGAGTTCTATGTAGAAATGTTAAATTCAGTAGAGGATGCTAAGAATTCCAGGTGATATTTGTAGTTAAGTGAACTATTGTAGGAAATTATCATCCTGTTTTATGCCTTGTTGCAACCATTTGTGAAATAGACTCATATTATTTAATCTCACAATGAGACTGAAAACATAATTTTGACTCCCTTTAAAGAAGGAAAATTATCTAAATGTGCCAAGTGTTATGTGAGTGCTGTTGTTAAATTAGTGTATTTTGTCTTTAGTCTCTGATTTCTAATGTTATTTGCAGAGACAGCTGCACTTGTCAATCTCTTACTAAAGACTCGTTTCATTTTCTTAATTTCTGCTTTAAGGAAACCTAATTTGTGGCTCTCTTTTTCCAGTAAACTTACTTTTCCCCCATTTTTAACCCTTAGCCTCTGTTAGCTACATTCATTTTATTCTCTTTTTTTAAGTTCTGTATCCAAACAATCCTGGTTCTTCACCCAGAGCATGGCTGGGCACTGGAACAGGCTCCCCTGGGAAGTGTTCACAGCACCAGGCCTGACAGAGTTCAAGAAGTGTTTATACAGTGCTTTCAGGAACATGGTGTGATTTTGGGCATGGTCTTGTGCAGGGCTAAGAGTTGGACTCAGTGATCCTTGTGGGTCCCTTCCAACTCAGCATATTCTGTGGTTATGTTATTCTTTCTCTAAAACTCACAGTTCAGGAAGTATTCTGCATTTAAGTCTGTTCCAGTTCTCCAAATCTTTCTTTGACCTTCTGACAGCAGTGTTGCAGGCTTGCCTCTGGCTGATTTCCATAAGTCCTCTACAATTCTCATTCCACACAAATGGGAAGAATGTATTGGGAAGGCAAGTATCATACAATACACCAGCTACACTTCAAAAATACCTGAGATAGAGATATCATTTATGCTAAGGTACTCTGAAAATACACAGATTTCACATACAGTAAGTCTCAAAGAGTGCTATCTGTTCTCTTAGTCTGCACATTAGTCTGTCTGATGATATGAGTACAATTCCCTCTGTATTTTTCATGCACATTTCTGACATATCCTCCAAGTTCTGTCTTTTTAGACCTTAAAACATAAACGAGAAGAAATAGATTCTAAAGAGAGTCTGTAATGTCTACAATTTGTCACAATGTATGTGCCATATCTGTTTCCACTTTTTGGGAGGTGTTTTGGTCAGCCATATACTTCACAGAATATACCACATAGTGCTTACTGTGAAATATTATGATAAGGCTTTTAAGAGCCATTGTAGAAATAGATGAATGGAGAGAAGTGTAAATGAACAATGTAAATGTACAGTATCTCATCCTTAATTTTTATTTTATTAATGGTACTGATGATTCATTAATGGTGTTGTAGTTACAAATATATATTGTAATTCTACTGGTCTAGTGGAATTGAGCTCCTTCTTCAAGTGTAATTGTTTATTTACTGGAGTCACAAAGGTATCTAACTTGGCTTTTCCTGGAGTGATGACCATAGTTCTGAAGTCACAATGAAAACAAAATTAGCAAAGATGTTGCCACATAAATTATTTTGTTCTGCATACACATTGCTTTACTACAATGCTTGTAGCATATTGTCATGTATATCTAAAAGAGGAGAATGAGAAAACCAAGAAAAATCCTTTTGATTTTACAGTTTTGCAAATCCTTACCCAGATGAGTGACCAAGAAACCTGACTTACTACATGATTTTCAAAATTATATTCTTATGCTGTCATGAGAGGCACCCATCATTTTGATTTTCCTTTTGTTCACTGAGCACAGAGAAGGTTTACACCAGTCACCCTCAGACATCTAACATTACATGCCCAAGTTAGGACCTAATTGCCCCTAAATAGCACTTATTTAGGAGAAAGAAAATATGTAGGCACATTCAGACAGTGATTCAGAGCTGCACAGTACTGACTAGTCCTTTGACGTGACCAACCCTCTGCAGTTACATTACAGGCAGCCCAGAGTGAGTGAAGTTCCTGGTTTTGGTGTCTCAGACAGGTATTTAAGGGTGGGTCATGTGAATTGCCTCTGTGCCTGCTCCTGCCTTCCCTGAAAGCATTAGGAATTCCTTTGTTCATTTGAATAGAAGTAAAAAGAGCTTTCTCCTCTATCCAGCCCATAAGCAGAGTTTAAAATATACCTTGAATTTCATGACCTATTTTTTTCTGCAATTCAAATTAGTCCTTTTTTAAACTTCAGCACTTTTCAGGTATTGCTACAGAAATGACAGTTTCTTTTCTGAAAACTCATTAGTAATGTTTTGAAACACTCTGTTTACAAAAGCTTTCCTCTTATCCATTAAAACAAATGAATAACTTATCAGATTTCAGAATACTTGTAAAGTGAGCTTTACAGATCCCATTAAATGTTAAAAGCTGTTTGCAAGACAAGTGTGCCTGTCTTCAAGCACTCAGTTCACAGTGTGCTTTCCCCAGATCTTCAGATTTGTGTGATACACAAGCAAAATAAAGAAAAAGGATTATACTAATTTGAAACAGGTCAGGCTAAAGGTGAAATCCTAAGACTGGTTATTTTAATTCTCTGGTATTCCCAACAAAGTTCAGGAAGGTTGAGTATATAATACAGGAACAAATGCACTGAAGTACAGAAAAGATTAAGTGAGTGAACTGTACAGTCATGACCCCTGTATATAATAAAAATGTTTTCTGGTCAAAATTAAGACTGCTGTTAGATGTACATTTACAGATTGACTGCAGATATATACAGAAGAGTAATTTTTGTTTGCTCTGACTTTTCTACTGCTTGATTAAAAGACTAGACATTTTCCCTTGAGATTCACTCTTCTGGCTAATGTGCTGTAATTGCAACAGAGTGCTTAGTACAGCAGCAACGAGCACTATTCTGTAATAAATTTAGGTCACTGCAGAGTTCATCATGTAGTCCATGGCAACAGAAGATAAAGCGATGGTTAGTTCATCTCTGGCTTTTAGCTACAGTGTCACTGATTCCCCTGTCTCATGATATTATTAGAATTAAATGTAGGCAAATTGTCCAAGTCCCTAGGTCTCTTTATTCCTACTGTATATGTAATATTTCAGCAAGAGAAAATATAATGTAAGTGGGATTATAATAGAAATGTGAACCAGAAGAATTCTTAGCCAAGATAAAGACAATCACATTCCACCTTGGAGCATTTCTTTCCTAGTCCTACATAATCCCTCAGATCAATATTTTTAGAATCCTTTTGTGTTTACAAACCCCTACACTTCTTTTTTGTTTCTCTAAAGAAAAGGAGATAAAAATTGTTCAAGGTTTTCAGAACTGTTAATTGTAATTGCTAAGTATTTGGAAGTTTGGGAAACTCTTTGCTACAAGAACTTTTTTCTGTCTACTTATCTACCTGACCTTGTGCTTGAGAATATTTTATTCATTAAGCTTGTTTGCAAAGTGGGTATTCAGATTAAATCCTAGCTGCAGGCCTTTTGCTAGTTTTTTCACTTCAAAGTTTTTAAGTTTTATTGTTTGACCATTTCATATACTTAGGTACCACTACCACTAAAAGCCTATTTCCCACATTAGGAGAATAAGTAGGACTGAAATGTTATATCATGGTTTGCATAAAACTGTACATAACTAACTTTTACTTCATTTAGTATTTTAATCCTTTATTCTTGCAGCTGATGATGTTTGTTGATTATCATATCTGTCATGAAAGGACTGAGAGAAAAGTTCAAAGCATTGAAGCATAAACATAAAGGAGTGGATCTGAAAAAAGTTTGGGGGTAGAGGTAGGATTTGACTTTAACATATATTATACTTAGAACTGCAAACAATGAACTGCACTGGATTGCAAAATTTGGATACATTTTTTTTTGATGATCTTAGCCTTAAGAATCTCCAAGTTTTTTTAAAAGAATTTAATAATAGTTATATGCAGTGCCATATAAACCTGTTGTAGCTGTGAATGTCAAGAAGAATAGCATCTATCTGATAAGAATATAACAAGCAGAAAGACGTATGTAAATTGTCTACCAAAATAAGGGCATTGATTTACATGCCCTGTCTTAGCTCTTTGATCTGTGACAAAAACAAAGTATTGAGTCTGCATGATTAGGGTGGAGATTTTGAAAGGAATGTAAGGAAGCTGAAAGTTTCTTATCTGTAACCTCTCAGTTCTTGAGCATTCATGGTATCATTTGGAATTTTGCTGTGATACTTTTCCTATATAAGTTCCCAAGACGGAGCTTTTATTAATCCATCAGTTTAAGAATCTTAGTCCACACCCCAAAGATTACTTCCTAGCCATTACTTGTGTGATATTATACAACCAATGGCCCATTTGAATAAGCTTTTCTCTGCAGGTTTCTCTAATTATTCAATAGTTTTTAGATTACTTTTTTTTTCTAGCAGGGCACTTCTTAAATATATGGACTATAACATTCTTTACATATAACTTTCTTCATTGAAGTCAGTGAAGCTACAGGAATTTATATCAATTAACAGCTTGATTCACTTTTTATACAGTTCTTGCTTATGGAAAAGGCTGAGGTTTTTAGGAAACTAGAAAAGCCTTTTGGATAGTCTATGAAGTGGTGTTTATTTTGATATGAGAGTGGAAAGATACACTTCTGAAAGATAAATAATGAAATAAATAACAGTTCTGATTATGTCATATTGATATGATTTATACGGTACAGAAGAGAGAAGCAAAGGGAAATTTCAAAGACCTTTTAGACCTCTACATCATCAGCTTTAAGCTGACACTGCAGCCACATGATCCAAGTAACTCCTATTTAAAACATCTTTACCCTACCTCCTTCCCTTATCTTTCTACAACATTTATTGTAAGATATTTCTTTCAGGACAGTTTTTCCTTGCATTTCAGCTGTGATTACAGTTCTGTTCTTAGGTTGCCACTATGCAGCTGCCTCTGCTTTCAATTTATTCTTGTTTTCACTCACTCATTTTTTTTTTCCCCAAGTAAGGATATTGTTACAGACTTCAAGACTTTTCTTTAGATAATTCTGTCTCAGAAGCCATGACCATTTCATTCTTGTCTTTATTCTGACATTGAAAATCAAAACAGAACTTTCTTGTTTCAGCTGTAGTTGTATTGCTAAATGTCCATGATTTTCTTGACTGCTTTCTATCTGCTGGAATTTGTTTCTCACACCAGGCAAGTAGCTCTAATGTCAGATGTCAAGGTCCTGATGATCATCTGCAGGTTGACTTAATGTCAGACTGAATTTTTAAGATATTTGCAAGACAGTTATCGATACATTCTACAATTCAGGACTGTAAAATAGGCATCAGTGCTATCCCATTCATAGGATAGCAGTTCAGTATCAATTTTTATTGATGAAAAGTTTTAGGGAAAATTTAACTTTCTGATGCAAGGCAGTTGACAACTCATATATTTGAGACAGAATCATATATAATTAAATCTTCATAAAGTCTTAGTACTAGAACATAGAATACTGATGAAAAACTTTGGAATTTAATATCCCAGTGCCTTATCCACTATCATGATAGAATGAAAAGAGATTACTTTTGGACAAACAGTACTGAAAGAAGAGTAAGTTTGTGACATTATCCTAAGTGAAAAAGTAATTGGTTTTTGTCAGATGTTTTATTGCTGATGGAAGTTGCAATTTTATGAACTAAGGAAGGAAAACTTCACTTAAGACAGATGGTTTTGCAGAAAATCATCTGGGTATTTCATCTGGCATGTTAGAAGTTTAACATAGTTACACTTGTTTTGCTGGTTTAAATTTAAAAGGTATTCAAACCTTTTAGATCACTGAACAAAAGGTGACTTACCTTATTCTTCTGTATCTCAGTGGAAAGTTTCTGAAGTCATTTGGTCTTATATATCTGAGATATTTCTGGAAACCTGAGAGGAAATTACTACCTGGAGACAGACTTGTTTTTGTTTAGAAACCTTTAAGATGGACAGGATCCAGCATTCCAAAGTACCTATCTAAAGGATGACAAGGTTATATAAAGTTTCTCACCATACTGTGGAAAATGGGGAAAATATTTAATATTTGATGACCAAGTGCTTCTGATGAACCTGAAGAGATTTCAAGATACCGCTATGTGCTGGGATTAACAGAAGTAACTGAGTTGAAGAGTAATAGAGTTTTACTAAACCTACATTCTTCATAATTTCTTTTCCCCAACATGGTCTGACCATTGTTAACATAAAAATGTTCATCAATAACTGCTGAACAGAAGTGCCTGTGCTACCACATGTATTCCATACTTATTTTCATGTAGTAATTTTAATTTTCAGAGATCAAAAAATCTGAATTTATAGTAAATGTTATTAAAATACTCTCATATGTATCACATTGTTGTTTTTAAAGATAAAACGCACAAATAACTGAAATGCAAAAGCAAATTTGTTATCTGTTACCATGTTCTGTCTGTATCTGTTGCATTCTCTCACGTGGGCATATCATACTCTGAATAATAAGTACTGGCAGCTACCCTATAGCAAACAGTCAGATCATCACTCAGAAGTGGTTCAGTAAAGCCAAAGTTCATGGTTTAATCTGCTTTTAGAACAATGTTGGGCTTGGGAAATTGTAGTATCCATAAGCTGGTAAGAAAATTTTCCGTTCTAGTGTTTCTCACAGAGTTTTCGCCAATATATGTTTTTTTTCTTTCAGTATTTCATCACTGTTTTCTCTTTTGACCAGTTTGCCCTTCTGAGCAATCAGCATATGCTTAGGTTTAAAACCTCAGGCTTAATAGCAAATTTGGAAAAAAGAAAACAAGTGGATCTGAAGTTTATACTTGTTAGGCAAAAAATGCTGTGACTCTTAACAACAGAAGTGGATGTCTGTCTCATATCCCTTGTAGAACACAAAACTTTTTTTTTTGGCTATACACTGTAAAATCATAGACTTGATCACTGAGATGAGTCAGTAAGAACTTCAACTCTCCACAAATCCTGGATTCAAACTCTACTTCCAAATAATTACCTCTAATTTTTTTGACAAATGTAGACAAATCATGATTGACATATCTCTCTATACCTCTCTCTCTCTTTCTCTCCTCTCCCCTGCATAATTACCAACAAGGCTAAACATTCCCTGAAGGCAGGCAAGAGAACATACTATCAATATTTTGATGGTCCATTAATGCAGGTCCTATCTGATTGAGTTTTCTGCATGTTCACTTGGAATGTAACACTCTGTGACCTTGAAATATGAGCATTAAAGACAGGATACCTTATCTTGCTGCATGTCACTGTCACCAAATAAAGCTTCTATTACGGGTGCTTTGAAATGAGCTGGTGGTGAAAAGAGAGGCTCTACTGTTAAACCTACCTTAACACAAAGCCTGTGTTATTTATTTACGATGTTACATGAATCATCTGCACTTTCTGTGATAAGCCCAGGGCTGTGTGTCTTTCATTTCAGCTGACATTTTGCTGCCATTTGCCAGGCTAAGGTAACTACTGTGCAATCACTCCAAGCAGATGTGTGGTCATTGTTTTGCACAAAACGGACATTTAATTCAACTAAAAGACCTTTTTGAAGAATAGAATTTGACAAATCAAATTTTTGCTCATAAACAAAAAAATCGAGTAAGTCTGTACCAAATACACTTTTTGTGGTAGCTAAAAGGATTTCTGCAGAGAAACTGACAAACTATTCTACTTCCGTACACAAAGTAAAAATAAAAAAAAAATATTAGTTTTAGGTAAAAATAATTTCTTCGGGTACTGAAAGGCTATCATTTGGAATTATATATTCTTAGCTTTGTCTGATAAGATATTTGAAAGTTGTGCCTTTTTAAAAACAAAGAGCTGGCAATTTCATAGTTTTGAATGTGTTGAAAAGGATTATAAAATGACATTTTTCTCTCCTTTGTATTTGGGGTTTTTCCTGGATATTTGATTATTGAACACAAGACAAATTTTTTATAAATGTACCTTATTTCATAACTTTTTAGCTTGCTTGCTCATGGCCTAAAATGATAGAATCACTGGGCATATTGTGCATAGAGTAATTGAGCACTTTTGTCTCTCTAACTGTAAGGGGCAGAAAATTGAGCACAATTCAAGGATAAGTTTTGATTGTAGTTGCTTAGCTGCTGAGAAAATTTGCTGACAGGTTTCCTTGGAAGCTGTTATTCCCATTTGAGGAAAAAAAATTAATAATAATAACAACAATAATAATGGTAACAACAATAATAATGCAACTCATACAAAAATGTAATGGAATTGTCCACAACTGACAAGTAACTGCTAGTTAGAGATTTAGAGACTGCTGGTTAGTAATTTATGAGCTCTTATGCAGCACACTATGTGACTTTCATTTTCTTGCTCACGGAGCATATCAAATGCAAGGTATAACTTGTAGGTCTGGACAAATTTTTCCCTTTTTTTTTTTTCTCTTCCAATTATTCATTAAACACCGAATGTGTTATGCAGAATTGAGGGGAGGAAACGCAAATAATTCTAGCCTGAGAAAATGCCATCATGGTATTCATCATCACTTTGTGACATTTGCTGTCCTTTTATTAAACTGCCTGGCATTTCATGAAACCATGCCCAGACTAATTGCACTTTCATTAACTGTTGTTTTCCCCTACTAAATGATTTGATAGTATTTTCCTTGCAGGAATGTCAACATGTTTAACAAACGCTAATGAAACCCATAGTGATTTATCTCTTACTTATCCCCAGCTTAGTCTGAAACATAGTTTTTAGTAGCAAGACTATGAACATTCTGTCCGATTGAAACTGATGTTTCTCCTCCAATTTGTGGTCTTCAGTAAGTGTAAATTTGCAAAAGTGGATCCAGTAGTGCCTTTGCCTGACATAACTTTTTTTTTCATCTCCCTGCAGGATGCTTTCCATTTTTTAGCTCCAGTGTTACACTTCACTGAAGCTCACAATCCCTCATAGAAAGCCAGCATTGTGCAGGGGAGTGTCTGGGGTAAGGTCACCTTAGCAAGAGAAAGGCAGAGAACAGCAGCCCCATAGTGAACCTGCAACACATATGAAACCTGCAGGTTTATCTGCTGTCTCCTGTCTCCTTTCAGAAGATGTAATTCAGAGGACCAAGAAGCTGTGGGTAAAGCAGCCCCAAGCAAACCAGTCCCCGTTGCTATGTGAAGGAGGGCCATGTGCATCTTAGCTCTCTGGTTGCAATGCCATGCCTTCTTCACAGCACCTCCAGCTGCTTTTGATGTACTCCATCAGGGCTTCCAGAATGCCTGTTTCTTCACTTCATTTTATTAAAATGACTTTTAGAGGCATTTCTACAAAAATATTTACACTGGACCCTTCCCACTATGACTGATTTTAAGCACACCTTTTGACCCTAGAATTTAGATTAAAATCTCAAATATTAATTCCTTGCAAACAGATTATGGATGTGAACACCAATCTGTGGTAGAAATGATAGTCATAAGTTAGTCATCTGAAAAATAAATGTGAATCAAACAAACTTATATGCTTGCTATCTTGTCAAAAATTATTGTCTCAATAATGTTAGCTATATTAATTTAATTGTACTATGAAGGTCTAAAGCAAGATTATTCTTTTTTCTCATCAAGTTAAAAAAAGTTCTCTATATATTTACTAGAGCTTCTTTCTCTCTAAAACCAAAATTTTGGCCTCACCTTTAGCAATTAATTAGAGTAACCAGTGAGAGATATAGAGCAAACGCAGAGACTGCACAGCTACAGAATAGAAACACACTACCAACACATTTCATGTGTACATTACTAACATTCCTTTACCATGAAAATAAATCTTGTTTATGAAAATAATATTACCAGACCACCTCATAAATGCAGATCTACCTAAGATATCTGTGCGGATGTATATAGGAAATTGCAAATGATTTTTGGAATAAATAAACTTTTGACTGGCTTATTGGTATTTGGCCAGTTATATCTCCCACACATGCACAAAGGAAAGTGTTTGTGCACACAGAGCCCCATTCCCCACATACACACATGCACACACAGATACCCTATTGAACTTGCTGGACAAGACACTGATTTTCCAGTGTTTCTTGCTTCTTTTCTATGATGTGGCTTCCTGAATTGTGGTTTGGGGATTTCTGTAACTTGTAAAAATGTGGGAAAACTGACCTAAGTAAGAAATCTTTGCATTTGTTCTCCCTTGTCTTACAGATACTAGTTATCTTGGAGTATGGGTAAGTGAGAGTGAATTTGATGAAGTGCAGAGCATCGACATGCATCTCCAGAGACACCAAATCTCTCCAAAACATCATAAATATATAGACATTGTTCTGACTTCATACAATAGCTCACAGAACAGCAAGGTGAAGAACTTGTAAGAAGTTTCAACTCAGTAAGTGGAAGTGGGTGACAAAACAGCTGCTCAGAAGAAAAAAGAGAAGAACCCAACACTAAAATTTATAGATGTAATAATTTTAATTTCTGTTTGTAAAAAAGTAATTTTAGGTAGTTGGTTCCAGTTTTAGTTGCTTACAGAGTCCACAGTTTAGTCCACAGTGCAATAGGATTGATTGTACAATTTTACATACTGTTCCTGTGCTCTTTCTAACCACATGATTTTAGACAGTTTGAATATTTTAGCAACCTTTTTTTTTTTTTTTTTTTTTTTTTGTCATTCATAAGCAAGTCGTCAGTTTTCAGAAGAGTAATTGTCTAGGACAGATACTTCCTTGCCTTTTAAGGCTTACTTAATTAAAGTAAATAACTTACTCTCATTGCATGTACACTTGTAATAATAAATAATGGCCAGTCTTCGCGAGCGAAGATCTGGGGAAGGTCTTTCCACCTTCCAGCCTGCGCATTGGATTTTTTAGGTGAGACACAGTGTGCGCGGAACTGAGCCCACCCTTTAATCCTAAGGTTCATCTGCCGGGGCCAAGCGAGCTTGGACGGTGGCAGCGAGGTCCTTAGGACGTAGGTGGGTTGCCTTTAAGGGCTAACGAGCCCCACCTGCCCGGGAGTGGCCCTGACCGGGAATCGAACCCGGGTCTCGGCGGTGATAGCGCCGCGCCCTTACCACTAGACCACCAGGGGCCCCAGGTACACTTGTAATTTCAAGACTATTTCACTCGCTGCCATGAAAATACGCGATTTCACCTGATATTTCAGAAATCTAACTCCATCACATGCAGTTTCAGAAATCCCAGTCCATCTGGAACTGTATTTCAGCACATTTGGCTTCTACAGTTCCTTGAATTTCTCTTTTTTTGCTTTCAACAGCAGTTTATACCAGGTTACAGTGAATCCTACTATCTTCCACTCGCTTTCAATAACACACTCTGAGAGAGACAACCAGACATGGTCAAACAGGAAGAGAAAGAAAGGGGAAATGCAGAATGAAGGGTGCACTTAGGCCATGAAACGATCCCTGTTTATTAAATGTGACTGTGACTGCATTCCACTGCACTGAGTTGCCACTCTGTGACTGGAAGTGTCACTGAACTGTAGAAACTCAACTACCAACCCATTTGCACATGAGTGAGTTCACTGTAAGCATACTTACTGAAGCTATTCCTTAAATGTGACTGACATTTGAAAAACACTTGACTTTTTTAACTATATGTTGCCAAAAGAGACATAAAGCTGCACCACACAATATGCTGTTGCATAGATATCCCTTAAATATTCTGAAACTGGAGCCCTGTTACAGCCATCAAATTGAACGAAAATGTCCAGAATAGTCAGTACAGACTCCCCTCTTTCACTTTTCTGAAAAAGTATCACCTTGCCAGTTTTCTGATTATTGTTAATTTTATATTGTTAATCTCAATTATATTGTCATTCGTTTTCTCTGACAGGTTTTTAAATCATTGTTACTTAATTGTTTTGCCATATCCACTTCCCCAGATGCTGCAACATATCACCTTTGTCACTTCACATCTATTTCATACTCTTCCAGATCATGACAATCAAACCTATCCAGCTAACCATCTGTGTCAAGAGCTCTGCAGAAACTACTTGACAGGACATGACTCAAGCTCATAAGTAAAAGATGAAATTTGTAGAAAACTTTGTCCTCTGCAAAATAATGGGTGCTGTCCTCTTTATCTTATTCTTTCTAAACCAAATAAATCTGTACATGTCCTCAGTACAAATTGTAAATCTGTCTAAGAGATGTAAGAGATCTTTCCCTTACTGACAGATACAGAGCCCTGGGAGAGTTCCAAAGCTGCTTTAAACCAATGTTCACTTCCTCTTAACATGTGGGTGACAATTTCTGAAACTCAAATTTTCTTTCATGTTAAGAATCTGGAATGTTGCCATCTGTCTGCTCTTTTTGTTTCTCAAATATAAGATGTTATTTCAAACTGCCTGTATATAGGGTGAAATGCAGGGTATATTTGTGCCCAATTACTTTGAAATTAGATAGGTATGATGTAGCAATATTTCTGTGCAGCATTATGATTTCTTTTAAACAGAATATTACTACTGGAAAGAGGTTACACATTGCTCATGATTGTGTTTTCCAAATCCAGAGAATCCAAAGTCACCTGTTTCCACATCACATCCAGAGGCTCTGTGGCAGGATTAAAAAAAGAAGAGACCTTTCCGTTTCCTCCTGTTGTGTCTTTCCTTCTTGTTTTCTTACCATCATAGGACACTGCAGCCCAGTCTAGTCTATGTTTTTTTCTGGAACTGAGTCTTAAATGTAGTTTAGGAAGTGACTTTTCAAAGTATAGAGTCTGCCTTGTCACCCTCTAGATTAGATCTTCTACTCTTGTGGGTGCCAAGGGAGCATGTGTTCTGAATAAGCATGACAACACAAAATTAATCCCATTTCTATAGCCTTACTCAGTTTTTACAATTCAATATTCTGAAATGACAGATGTACTGTTGCCTGAAACATGTGCTCTCTTTAAGCAAAATGCTGGTGCAAAGTGTCCTGTTGGGAGTGATAACAAGACTTGTAGGCTTTACATCGTCTGTTTCCTAACTTAGAGTTTTGGTTTTCTGTGCAGTCAGTATAATTTTTTTTATGTGGAATTTAGAGGGGCTGTGCAAATGTTGCAGTCAATGATCCTTATTAAACTAGTACATCAACTTGGAACAGAATAAGAGTTTAAAGTAATTACAGAAATAAAAATTTACAGAAAGGAACATTTAATGTTACCCAGCCTCATTTTTCCAACATCTAGCAAAACTATCTTCAGCTTTCAAAGAAGTGCTTCAATTTAGAATTCCTTCTTCATATCTTGGTATTCTACTTAGGCATTTTTTTTTCATAATTGCTAGCCTTTCAGCATTTTCTAATAATTCATGAATTACTGAAAATATAATTTTTGAAAATTATGTCTCACATAGATAACTGTAGAGATATAGTTACATAGTTAACTTCTATACAGATACAGGGACTTAGATGCATTGAAAAATTTCCATCAGAGCTCTTTGAGGTTTTTGTCTCTTGCACTTCTTCATATGCAGATACGATACAGCTTGTGTATCCTTCCATTGAATGTGCACTGGCTGAGACAAGTATAAAACCTAGCTGGAAAAAAAAATGTAATGTATTACAAGTAGGTTTCATTCCATATATAATTTATGGCAAAGGTTTTGCTTGTAAAGGAAAATTAGCATAGTGTCTTTGTGCTACAAAAGTAAAATGTATTTCTGCCAGCATCGTTTCACAGCTTGTATTTTCTGGAAAATGCTGTTTTATTAGCACATGTTCCTCAGTCTGTGAGACTATCAAAGTGTTAATCGTGTGTCCAAAGCCAATTTTACTTTAATTCTTTATTTGTTATTCACTCTGATCTAAAATTCACTTGTCTGTCTTTCTATTTGTTGAGAACCAAACAATTTTTTTTTTTCTTCACTCTTTATAAAAAGTTTGCAGTGTTATTCACAAATTATTAGTTTTCTTTGTGGCTGGTTTTGTATTGAACTGCATTTATCCAAGGGACAGGTTTCTGACTTGGGATGAAAATAATAGCAGGAAACTTTTTTTAAAATTAAGTTGAATCACTTTGGTTCAGATAGATATTTTGGAAACTTTTATCAAATGCCTTGATAACATCAATGTCCTCAATGAAGTCTGTCTAACTTTCTGTTCAAATTCAAGCAGGTATGGTATTTCTTCTTTGCCTCACAACATAGATGTGTGTTTTTCAAGGTGAAGTGGTCACAACAACACACTTACTGGTTGTGGATAGCAAAACCTTTATGTAGATTCAGGGATATGGGAGGTTATAGGATATAGGTTTATTTACAGTTTATAGACATCAGGCACTCTGCCAACTTGTTTATTTTGGTTCATATTTATTACTGCGTACTGTAGAGGTGCAGTTGATTTCCAAACCTCTTTGCATTTTGTGTAACATAGGCTCTGAATACAGCAAGTCATTAATATAATGAGAGGACGTTTCTTTGAGGACTTTTACCATTTAAAGTTTCTGTGGAAAACATGAAACGTTAGGATGACAAAATTCTCCGTCTCTTGTCCTTTAACCTTGTCTCTTTTAACAGAAATATTACAGTAAACTGCATAAGACACTGCCTTGTCTTTGCTACCTTCCAAAAACTTTCCCACTGTAAACTGTGTTTTGGGGTCTGCTCCACCCACTCCACCCCTTGTGCTGATTTGTCCTTTGTTAAAAGAACTTTTATTCACGCCCTGTAGTGAATAAAAGAAAGGACACATTCACAATAATATGTTGCCATTGGTGCCAAGGCTCATTGTCCTGTGTTGTTGATGATACAACCACCACCCTTTCCCCTCCCAACCATAGCAGCAGGTGTTGTTAAACTGAGAGCCAACAGAATTAATAATATTTCTTGCTCACCATGCTCTCTGCTTCCACCAGTTACACACTTTCTCTTCAAGAACCAAGGAGAGAGAAAAAGCAGTTAATTACTTTTTAGTGAATTTTTCTATCCATTGTTAATTGATTCATATTGATACTGATGGTAATTTTTAATGCTTTTCTTAGTCACTGCAGACTAGTCCACCCAATCCTTTTAAGTGTGACTTGTTCACAAAAAGCATTTCCCATAGTTTAAGGAATGTCCATCGCTCAGCTATTTCCACATGATATCTGTGTTGTTCTGCTTTTCTTATGGCATTTAGTGAATGTGTCTTTAAGTAAAGTCAATATTTACATGTTGCACTACATAAATACTGATTTAAAAGCTGATATAAATACAGGGTACATGCATGCATGAGCAGGAGCAACCTTAAAAAGAAATCAGTGTCCTGAGCCCACTCAGTACTGGATGTGGTGTGGAAGTGAGACTCATGTTCAGCTTGCCAGCACCAGACGTTCCCTCAAGCACCTTGGGGGTATCTTGGCTCTATGGTTCTTCAAAACTTGTTTTGCCTATGAAAAAAGACACTAGTTTTGACTAGTGTTCTTTGATCATGTCACTGGTATGACTGGAGTTCCAGCTAAATGTAAATCATACCAGCTACTGCGGATAGCCTTTGTGGATAAGAGTGAAGAATGAATGGAGAGATGAAAGCCTTTTTTGTTGCATATTTTCCTATAAGTCTATGCCAGGCTACACAAAGACAACAGAAAAATTTGTAGCTTCTGTTAAGGAGAAGATACATAAGTGATAGATAGGATCCTCTCACAAAAAATACATGAGTCTTTGCCCTCTCTAACTCTTTGCCAGTAAACACTATATTTCCACAAAGTGGAATGGGATGTTTCAGATGTGGTCAGGATTATCCTAAATCTTCTGCCATCAAAGGCTGCAGTAAAACTTAGGACAGTACCAAGAATTTGGTCTCATTCAGAGAATGGTGGAAATCTTATCATTGGCCTAGTTAGGTGTTTGATTTTGTTCGTGTTCTAGGAGGATAACTATATCTGTTTGTTGTTCTATTCGAAAATAAATTCTAAGAGAATTGAAAAAGAAGCAGTATACTTGCCACCATATTATTATTATTATTGTTATCATTATCATTATTATTATTATTACTACTACTACTACTAAATGTTGATTAGTGGAGCATTTTGATATGATATTTTTCCTAATCTTCCCTCATTTCAGTTAACTACCCTGAGAAGATAGTATGTTGCTGAAAATCTCTCTCTTTACTTTTTAAATAATATGAATCACACTATGTTGTGCATTTCTAGGAATAAAGCTCATTCATTCTTTACACTGTATTGTTTTCAATGCCTTAGTTATTTACAGTACAACCCAGGAGACTAATGGTTTTCTTGACTATTAGCAGTACTGTTCTCCTTGTACCTCAATAAAGACGAATAGTATTTAACTACCAGGCAACAGAGATCTCTTTATTTTAATTAGCAAGGGTGCTTTTCCTATCATTTTCCTTGGAACAAAATATATCGTAGAAGATTCCTTGCACTTCACCCCCCCAGCTGTTGATTTGGAGTGAATTAAAGGAAACATATTATGAAAAGAGAATAGCTAGGGAAAAATAAAATAGGGTCTAACATTAAAGTATAAATGTTTCAGCCTTTTGCTCAATCAAACCTTGGGGCAATGTGTTTTCAATGTCATGCTTTAGTAAAATCTTCCTAGCCCATGCATATCTTTCCAAACAAGACAGACAAAAGCTTTTATTTGAAAAACAAACAGCTAAGTGATTTGCTGTACACTTGCCATGAATAGTAACGAGTAGATTTGTGGTGAGTTCCTCTCTTTAATTAGCACATTGCTATAACTTGACTGCTGCTGTTGCTGTCTGGATGAGACCTGTCTTATTACAATACATCTGAGGATACCACGTGAATCAATTCATGAAACAGGTTAGGAAAAAAAATACCATGGAGTTTTCTTGGGATTGGTTTAAAATACTTCAGTGTTTCACTTATTTTTTAATGGAAAGAATTATCTGTTAAAGCTGTGAGTAAATCCAAGGGTAGGCATTTTGTTGTATAAAAGTAACTTTAAAATAGATTTTCATAAACATAGTTAGGAAAGAGCTGGAATATGTATATGATGTTTCAAAAACAAAATCATTTTAGTGAGTTCTCTTGTTACTATGCCTTAATTGTAATGAAATTTAAGGGTTTCATAGTTGAATAAGATGGAATTTTTTTTTAAACTATATTTTTGATACTTTTATCAGGTGTAATATTTTAAAAGTTTTTCAAAATCCTCACAGCCATTCCAGCAGAGCAGAATTTCAGTAGTAGTAACATTAAAGTAGAAAAACATTACAGCAACAGCTGAATGAAAGGTAGAATGGAGACTGGCCAGAAATTTTGTCAGAAGCTTCAGGAATTGAAACAATAAATAAAAGAAAGGGTTGACAAAAGGGAACCTATGTGTCATGATTGTAGCTGCACTTTTGAATGGAGACTTCTAGAGATTCATAAAAATATCTCCTCCAAGATAATACATACCATACTTATTACATAAACAAATCATTAAAAGATATCAAATTGTAAATAGAATGGCTAAATCAAAAGTAAATTTCTTCTGTTGTTGAAGATTCATGCAAAAATTCCATTTGGAGTCTTTTAACTAAGTTTATTAAGTCCTCACATTATTAAAGATTTTTTCTTCTGATGTTTTTCCACATGGGCATAGGGGTCATCTATCACTTCTGAGGTTCTTTGTCCCAGGAATCCTATCTGCCATGTTCCATGTATATATGTCCATCTCAGCTTCACTAATTCTAGGAAAAGGGACAGTGCTGGGATTGTTTTTCTACAAAGTTGGCACTGGATCCTCAATAGAAAGATGCACAAACCATTTCCATTACTGCACAAGGAATGTGACCTCCTGAGTTATGATCAACATCAAAGTATATAAGAGAGAAAGCAAGTTTTAAAAACAAATTCCTGTGAAAATACCATGATTGTTCAAATACCTAAAGTGTGCTGGATACTCTCCAAAGTGAACAGAAATGAGGCTGTCTTATGACCGGCACTCTCTAAATCTTGGATGGTTAAATGTTAATGCAAAAACTTTTGTCAATAAATAATACAGAAATATATTGGAGAAATTCACTGTGCCTTTGCTTAGGAGTTCCTATTTTCTCACATGGTCTTCAACCAGTTCCATAGCAGAAGAACCAGGAAGTATTTGCTGCATTATTCACAGTTAGGATTTTTTTTATTTTTTTTTTTTAAATGAAAGACATTAAGAATTCATATTTTAAAAGCATCAGATGAGTAGGAGGAGCAGTTAGGAAAATGCCAAACTCCTAACATGAAACAAATATTTTTAAAGTTTAAAGGAAAAATGTGATGGCTTTTATATATATACAAATTACATATGTGTTTACATTTACATGTTTACACAAACCTGTGTGTAGCAGATATACGGAGTTTTTTAAAGGCAGCTAATAATTCTGCAAGCTGTTTTTTGATGGGGCTAGATTTTCAGATGGTGCTACTGTGGTCACTTGCAGCACAACATTCAGGTTGCCAAATCGTACATTGGTTTTGGATACGATGTTCAAACATACAGAAGAAACAAAGGACATTATTGTATTAGCTAAGAATTAGTTCTTGCTTATTGATAGTGAAACAATTTAAAAACTGTGAATAATTAAATGGTTTTAAATCCTTTTATATTTTAGCATCTTATTTATACATATGGCATGTAACTTGCAGAAAAATTACCCATTTATGGCATTAAAACCACTACATGAGATTTGGTATGCAACCGCCTGGAAGTCAAGGGTGTAAAAATGGTGCCTGAGAAAGGACAGAGAATAAGAAATAATTAAATTATATAATTAAGTATTAGTGACTGTAAAATAAATTTCAAATTATTTAAAAACTTGTGTGATCTTTTCTGTATTTTTATATGTAAAATAAATGTAATATTTACGAAAACTCTTTTCTATGTCCTAAATTTATCAGATGTGAATCAAATACTGTCCCTAATAAAATAAGATGCATATTTTTAATCCTTCATGAATAAAAAGTGTTTATATATAAGCTACCATCACATTAAACTGTCTTTGACCTAGGACAAAAGTTATGGGCACAGATAAGATCTTAAAAACAATTGCTGGCAAACAAGAGGGGAAAATGGTTTTGATAACCTGTTTTCACACAATGGAAACTTTCTGATGGTTCTTGAAGGGTTTGAATAGGTGCCAAAAAAGGAAAATGAGCAGGGAGTGGACTGTGCATTCAGGCTGAAAGTAAATATTTCACATAGATACTTGATGTATACCATGTATCCATATAATTGGTATGCACAAATAAATTATGCAGCACCTTTATGGCAGTACAAGTGTGACTTTACCATCACAACGTACATCTGAGTACGTAGACACAGGCAGTACAATGTGTCTGAAATTTTTCCAGAACTTGTTCTTCATGGTACTTCACCTACAGCTGCAATTGATAGTGCACCACAGTGACGAGACACTTCTCCTGCAAGGTCTTTTTTGGAATACATCTGCTGTACAGTGGGAAAACAAAATATGAGTCTTGACTAAATCTTGTGGTAGAAAGGACTCAAACTGGGAAGCTGTTCAACACAATTTGCATATTATGCAGATGAAAAGCTAATGACAAAAGAGTGTATTGGCAAACTCTACCTTATTATCTGGCAGTGATGTGTACAGCAGCATGAATACCTAGACATAATCTCTACTAATGTTATTTCATAATTTAAAAAAATAAAGTCAGAGAAATGCAGTGAGAACTGCATATGTAAATAAGATTCAGTTGTGACGAACCACATAATCCCATACAATCCAAATAATCCAGTTCACTTTGGGACACAGGCATCGTGACTGAGTGTTATTAATTTTGAATGGTGGAAGAGGGAAAGTAGCCAAGTGCTTATTGAATACTCATTTCTAGTTTAGGCGGCTGCTTCTTCATCCTTGCTTGCCAGTTCTGAGTGTATTTCAAGGAACATTACTGAGAACAAAATTGAACACCATCAATATTAATGATCTGAACTAGAAAGATAGCTTTTAGTGTGCAAATTAATTACCCTAATCACAGGGTTTTTTGTATCCATTTTAATGAAATAACTATTTATTTCACTGAGTCCTGAGCTTTTCTTTTGCAAATAAGGCACATTTACATGATAAATACACAAAATTTAAATGGATGACTAAATTAAATTGAGAGGGGAAAAAAGACCTTTTTAAATACAATTTTC
The DNA here is from genome assembly GCF_022539395.1 of Myiozetetes cayanensis. Taxonomy (NCBI): domain Eukaryota; kingdom Metazoa; phylum Chordata; class Aves; order Passeriformes; family Tyrannidae; genus Myiozetetes; species Myiozetetes cayanensis. The sequence continues at coordinate 15,196,797 of NW_026087631.1, read as the reverse complement.
ATAGGAAAAACAGCTAGATTAATGGGTTGGTTAGCTGACTGGCATCTGTGATTAAATCTTTTTAATGTATGTCAAATAGAATTTAATGGACCTCAAGAAATGTCTACATAGTAATATTCAGGGTTTAGTGAAGATGTGTTTT